>NC_056733.1:101106379-101126379 GCF_019279795.1 Protopterus annectens | reverse complement strand
CACACACACACACACACACACACACACACACACACACACACACACACACACACACACACATTCTATCTCTCCACATACATTTACATAACACATATACATAAATATATTGATATGAATATTCATTAACAGTTCATATTAATCATCTTTTATTTTATTTTTAAATGTATTAAAGTAAATTATTGATTCTGGCACTATTTTTAAAATGTATTTAAACACATATTTATAAATGCATTTGTAATTGTTTTAGTTACGGGGATTTTAATTATTAAGACTTTTTAACATAATTAATTGAACGTCAAACTACAGTGGTTGTTTCAGGAAATTTAAGCTATTTAAACTAGTATTGTGGGTTAGTGGTCTCATCTGAAGAAGTTTTATAATGCAAAAACGTGGAACATTGTGTATATAGCGTTTATGTGTTTGCTGGTCAGTTCTGTTCATTAATAAAGGCTCTGTGGTCGAACTGTTTTCGTGTCAGCTGTCCTGTGTTCCTAGGTTTGTCAGAAATTCTTCAGTGACTGACAGTGGTTATTCCACCACAGGCTCTACACATTTGACACCACAATCCCTGCCCATGCCTGCTGCTCTTTTGCGTGCAGCATTTATAATATCAATGGCACAGTGTCACACCTGCTCATTTGTCTTGCTCTGGTGACTGATAACATTCACATTGCGAACCAGGTCAGCCCACAATGCTGCCCACTCTTCCCTGTTTGGCCTCCCCCTGGACAACAGGATTTGATGGTGTTGATGCAAGGTATCCAGGATAATGTCTTCTGTGTCTGTAAAAGGGCCCCAGTATTGGGCATATGTATTTCCTAAAAAGACAACAAAATGGGAACACATGTTAGGATCACATACATGGGAGTACAGTATGTAGAGATACAGCAATAATGGATGGCTACCAGTAGTCACTGCTTGATTACACATCTCATACTCAACACCATGCAAACATAGTATGGGTGTGATAGCAGTAGTCATCTATTCCTGCTTGTGCCATGACAGATACTGTTGTATGATCTCACACCCAACACAAGAGTCTATGAAGATGTGGCTGCTAGGTGTAAACCCCCTTTATAATATTTACAACTAGCAGTGCCACACAAATAGTGTAGTATTACCACCCCTATCAAGGGAAATTTCCAGGTGATTGGTATACCAAATTAACAAAAAACATTCAACCCGTACTGTACACTAGTTCATCTGTAGGTATAACACATCTGGAGGTCAATGACATGTCATCAGTAGAGTTCCAAGAAAGGATAAGGATGTAATCCCCATTCCCCCTAAGTATATTGAAGCATATGCATCATGTTGGAAAATAAATGGTTAGATACCTGATGGAGTACAATACGCCTCTGTTGAAAGGTACAGATAAATAAGTGTTGTGCAAATAAGTTCACCCTGTGAAGTAACTCTCATGCACAATGGTTCCCCTACCTAGCTGTTTGCCTTTTTAACATGGTTCCCTATTTCCAAGTGATTGCCTCTGAACCAATCTGTGCTTCTGAAATGCTAATTGCAGCCAACACAGCTGATATACACTATAATCAGCCAATCCCATGCAACCACTGAACAAGATATAAGGCCTTAATGTAGATTGCAACCCCTTTCTCATATGTTGTGTTGGAAATTATGGGAGGACAGATACTACACCATGGCAGGGAGAGAATGTCTGTAGAAGCTACTATTTACATACAAATATGTGTGCTACAGGCTGAAGCTGAAGGTGATGCTGCAGGCAATAGGCATAGGCAGAAAGAGTGAACATTTTGCAGGACAACAGTCTTTCAGAGTAAGTGTGGGACCTGTGGTAGCCTTATAGTATAGTATAGGCAGAGCCAGATTGTGAGTACCCACCCCATTGGGAAGTAAGGTATGTGTGTCAGGTAAGTCTGTCAGTCAACAGTATCAGTAAGATGGTGCAAGGTAAAATGATTGGTGTGTCCTAGAAAAAAGTAGGTGTACATAAACCATGATGTCACACAGTTGGACAACTGCCAAGTCATGTGTTATGTCATGGTAGTCCCCTGTTAAGTGCATGCTGGCAACCCTTTTGTGTAGCTCAACCTCCATATGTGTATGTAACTTGCACAGCTGTGCTTGTCTGTGATATCACCAGCAAAACATTGTGGGCTGCAGTGTGATGTTACTGGGCCACAATTTCAGTACACACTTCTACATCCTCTGGGAATTAAGGCTACTGCATTACCTGACGTTCTCTGCAGTTTATAGTGGTGTACTAGGACTAGTTGACAGCAATTCTATATGTAGGCCTTTGCCCTCTATTATATAGATGCAGATATTCCAACTGAACTGTTTTGGGTGGATAAATAAGTGTGAGACAAACATACATATCACAATTTATAATATTGTTGTCTAAATACATCTATTTTCATTGCTAGATGCAGCTGTAATTGAAGCCAGGACCATGTGTACCAAAAATGCAGTTCACAGACTAAGCTACAGAGTCACTGTCATAACAGGTGAATTTATACACATTGTAGTTATCATTCCACAGTTATCTGCTGTTAAATACCGCGCTTACATCTATTATTATGTGTATGGCTTTAGAGTGCTGTATTTGTATGCCAGAGTGCCAGTTAAAATCCTATTTTCCATTAATGTTTTATCTAGTGTGTTTTTATATGTTGCAGACATAATTGCAGGGTTACCTGCTCTTAGACACCTCACCTATATGTGTGTGTCCTTATAGTGATGTATTTCTGTGCAAGAGTGACAATTACAGTAGTAGTTTTCTGTTAATCTCTTAGCTGATTTGCATGGTGTGACGTGATGTGTAGCATCATCTAAACATGCTTAATGATGGGACCTTGAGCATTACTATGTTTTGATTAAAACAGCTGTATTCATTAGCAGCTATGTGGCTTCGTCAGATGATCCACTGCCCTGCAGTTGTGATGGTTGTGGGTTTGAAATAGTGTGCAGGTGTACTTTCTTGCATGTGATTAATATTTTTCTAAATGCATATATCAATGTAGCACTATTTAGCATTGCAAATTTAAGCAGTGCGGCACCCCACACTGTGCCATGCAAAACATCTTAAAATGTGGAGATAGGACAGTAGTGAAATGGGGTTCAAGCAGGGGGAAAAACCACAGTGAAAGGAAGATGGATGTGCAGGACAGGTGTAGGAAAGAACCATAGCTATCCATTAACTGAACAGCAACTGTGCACTTTCACAGATTGTTTAGCTGAATTTGCACTGTCACCCCCCAGAGACAGGTGATGAAAACATAATTGCATTGTCCAGCCAATTGGAACAAAGTATGTGTGTCCAGTAGACATGTGTGCAAAATGGAGAGCTATGTATGGTATGATATTTTTTTCTGGGACAGGTGCCTATTTTTTTAAGGTGAGAGTGGAATGTTGGAGAAGGGAAATAGGAATGTGTGAGGGAGGTAAGCTGGGAACATGAGGAAGTTTTTGCAGACAGACAAGAGAGACAAGACAGTGGACAGGGTTGGTGTGTGACACAAGAGGGGGGGGGCAAACACCTTAGATGGGAGGGTGGTGTGGAATCCCAGTCCCATGAGCATCCACATGAGAGCAGTGTGACTGAAATCCTCTCCCATGGGATTGTCAGCACTGCTCCTTCACTGCCCCTGTGGTGGCAGTGGTGGAGGCTGACGTCAGAGGTGAAGGTGTCCCACCAGGATGGTGAGCATGCTCTCCATCCAGCAGAGGCATGCACTGTCAGTTTGGAAAAACACCCTATGCACCATACCTGGCAGTTCTTGACAGGTAACAAAATCACCCCCTCTGCCTCCACTCCCAGAGGGGGGCTCAGCCTCTGCCTGTAGGGTGGAACTACCCAACACAGCAGGTAGTGCAGGGGCAGCAGAGGGGGCATCACCAGGCTGCACCCCAGATGTGCTGGGCCCCAGTGCCATGACAAGGGGAGCCAAGGTAGGTGGATCACCTGGAACCGGCCTACCTTGTCATGCTGTAGTAAATTAGATATAAAGATAAGTTATGATTAGTAATAACCAAACCAACATTAATATTAACATAATGGAACATAATATTGATTTATCCAAATGCATATTAGGGTATATTATCTGGAACACAACAATAAATAACATAACAGTAAGTATGTTAACAACAAACCAGTACAAAATAACCCATAAGGCCAACATATCAGTCAGTTTAACATAATATATTAATATTAAATCATAGTAATAAATAGCATTAAGGAATTAAAGAAGGTAAGGGGTGGGGAGAGAGAAAAACATACCATTAGTAATCTTGCAGGTAATATTACTACACAGACTACTAATACATACTTCTACTGGTGTGTAGTGTCAGCTGTGAGTACACTGACTACAATTCTTGTATAGATGATGTTGTATGTACATACCTCTCAATCTTTTAGCATGGGACAGTATGGGCCAAACACTAACAGATGCTGGTACACAGGCACAACTACAGGGAAATATTTTACATAGTGTGCTCATACATTACTACCAAGGTTTCCTCTAAATGGAATTGTTAATAAATTATATTCCAAGTAATGTTGTGTATCTGGTAATCAAGGGCCAGTCATATGGGGCACACTAGTCATTGCATTCTGCAAAAGCATGACAGTTAAGAGGTATTTTTGTGTACACTAAGTATACTAGACAGCTGGTTATTTGTCAGGAGGCTGCCATGGGATTAGAACCCACAAGGAATTATGTGCACTTAATTTCAGTATAATGAATTCTGAAAACACTATCACCTTTAAGATGTTTCTTGCAACAATTTGTGTGAAATCCTATATTTACACACATGCATAGCTGTATACGGTATCACATTGGAAACCAAATGCAGTGATCACATGCATAATGAGCACTTTAGTTGACTACAGTACTTATCAAAGCACCATCTCCTTTTACATTCTAATGATTGATGTCACATGAAATCTGCCAGTTACACACATGTATGGCTGTTGAGGTCATCTGCTAACCTATACCCTGTTAATTTACTGCATGCTATCTACAGCATATTTTGGGAAGATTATCAGAACTCAAACTTAACCCTTAATCCAGGTATTGCACTACATTTATGTCTGACATTTGTTGGTGCACTATTTATTAGTTTATATGTAACAGTTGACAGGTGTCTGGATAGAACACACATGCAGAGAATACTGGAATTACGACAGATTACTCACAAAAGCATAATCCTGTTGTAAACTTTATTGATAAAATGTTCCTTTAAATCTGGCATTTAGACACATGGATAGTAGTCCAGGACTTCACTTACCTTACCCATATACCATGTTCATTGCCTGGGTGGAATCTACATCATTATTTCAGAGAAAATGAGCAGAACAGAGGCTTGAAGCTTACTCTGGGTAATGCACTACATTTATTTCAGACAGTGTTTGATGCATTCTTTATTGATGTACATTTAACAGTTGACTGGTATCAGATTAGAACACACATGCAGTGAATACAAGAATAATGAACACTTTTTATTTGAAAACCATCACCCTTTAGAATTTATTGATTATTGTTGCTTTTAGTCTGGCATGTAGACCATGGATAGCTGTGTAAGACATCTAATAAATAACCCATATATGCTGTCCATTAATTGAGTGTAATGTACAGCATATTTCAGACAATGAGCAGACCAGAACAGTGACTGTTAATATTGGTAGACACCAACATTAACCAGTGTTTGGAAGCTATGCTACACAGTACTGCATGTTTACCTGATGTAACCTGCTTTAACATTACGGGTAGGCAGTGACACATTACTAAACATGTTACATGTCTCAGGTATGTCATACCTGACTTTTAAGACTGCAAACTCTGTAACTAATTTATTATAAGATTACGTTATGCATTAAGTTATTACTTTGAGGTTTCCATACTCACTACATTCTCTCCTCATCCTGGCCAGGCACCCAGCATGGGACTGGACATTGCACGCTCTCTCTTCTGCAGCTGTTGAAAGAGAAGCAATACATTATGCATACTAGTTTTGCACAGATTCAGCTTGTATATTTCCAAACTGCTGCCTAACATACTTACATATCTGTGAGGTCTGCCCAGCCTGAGCTTCTTGCACCCAGATGTCCTAGGTTCCTGTCTTCCTCCACTTCAGGTCATGATAGTGGTGACGACACTAGTCACCAGTGATGGGGATGCCAGCAGCACTGGTAAGTTTCCTAGCCAACCAATCACAGGCCTCAGACTTACATTCTGAGTCCTGGTAATTGCCCTGCAGCAGCCTGGGTTCATAGTTTTTCACCAAGAGACCAACAAACACTTTAGACACCTGCACACCCCACATCTGCTCCCAAAAGTATGCTCCCTCACCAACACCACCAGGCATATCGACAGACAAGTGAGAACTCCAATAAATGGTGTGAAATTTTCACTTATTGGCCAGCCTTTATACAGGCTGCATTACCACCCTTATACATCCTACTACAACTTTCAAAAACATGACTCATCACTTAGCATCATGCAAACTCTCACAAACCATTTAAGTGAAGCTGAGCATTGCACAAATTTGCACAAGCTGTGTTTAAGCGTAGCTTAACAAAGCACAAAGTAGACCATTGACTTTGTTTAAGCAGAGCTTAGCACCACAAGCTTTTCTAAATGTAACAATTTTTTAATTTTAAATTAAACTGATGTTTTAGTCATCTGACTCATTTTCAAAGCAATAAATGTAAAACATATCAGTATTCAGGACTTGAACCCAGGACTGTTTACACTGTAGGTCATGACTTAACCTATCTTGCCACTTGGATAGTACAGGGAAGCACTATATCTACACATATACTACTAAGATACCTGTTTTGTATTGCATTGTGCAGTGAAGCTATGTGGGTTTGCATGTTGCTAAGCACAACACAACTACAATAATTAAATACATCTGTTTTCTATTTTAGATGTCTTATGGTGTTGCTAAGCACAGTGCTGGGGAGAGACAAAAAATGTAATTGATTACATCCAGTTTCTACTCTATATCTATTTTTAGATATATGGCAAATGTCAGGTGTATATGCATAAGTGCAGCTTGGCATCACTAAGCATCATGCTGCTCCATGCAAACAACACATAAAATAAAAAAAAATACTGTCCTGTGCTTACCACCTGTTCAGATGTTTTCTGGACAGTCCACAAGTGCAAGACAGCCTCTACACTGCTGCTTGTATGGATTTAATATCCATATAACTGATCTCCATCAGCAGCATGCCATAATTAATATGCATGGTGTACTGCCAGGGAGGAATCATGGCCATGTACACAGACACATTCCATGTAGGCTCTACATGAAGCCTACATGGATGTTATTAAATCCTGGGGTTTGTCTTTAGTGTTCCACTGAAGCATTACTCGCACAGTCCCTAGCACCATCATGGTCAGCATGAGATTTCTTCTCACCTGCTGTACTAGTTTATTTTTACTTTATACTCTGAAATTTATGGTTTTCTGGCTCCTGCATGTTTGGGCCAATCTCATCACTAGTTCAATGTATGTACTGCTGAAATAAGCATACCATGCAATCATTTAAAATAAGTGCACACTATGAACTCTGATGAACACATTTTGACATACTTGCTGCTCCTAAAATGTGCATAATTGAGCCTACATGCAAAACTCATATGCTCTTTAGGTGCCTACATAACACTGGCAGCACACAGTCACATATTTTTGTAAATTTGGGGTCGCCTTAGCCACAAGTTCCATTGATAAGGTTATGTTACTGCTTGCTCAAGTGACAGATCATCAGTAGAAAATATAACTGTTAGAAAAATATGTATTAGTGTATGTATTAGTAATATGCTTAGTGCATTTAAGGTTTGAAAAGGGTTAACACATTTATTCTATTTCACACTGCATAAATCTGTACAAACTGCAGAAGCTTTCCAATCTTGTATTGTCATGAAATATGCGCAGTTATAATCTTTGCTTATGCTCTGGAAATTTACAGGGAAGCAGATAAGTTCTGCTTGTGTCAGGAAAATAATGAATAGCTGTATCACTTGTATTAATGTTATGAGATTTAGACAAGGAGTTCTGCTTATGCTGTGAGAAAATACACAGCTGCAGAAGCTATTGATAATAAGAACAAAGACTGCTTGAAAATATGAACTGCAATCAACGTTTACTTGTACCTAAGCTAGAAAAGTATCTTGAAATGTAACACATGTATTAGAACTACACAATAGAAGCTTGTAGCGGGCTAAAGCCCACAAGGTCAGGTTGTTTTTCTCAAAATGTTTTTCATAAATCCGGTCATGTCAGCAGAAAATCTGAGTAACATCTGCTGTAGAACAATACAGAAAGTTGTGTTTGATTATGTCAACCATAGAAGGCCATGTTTTGTAGAACAGTATAAGAATAGCATACTTCCTGTTAGCAGTTAGGCAAAATCCTGTATTTGCATGTTTTTGTCTCCTTGCAGCAAGCAATTAAAGTGCCTTATCTGAACCTTACGTGAATTGGTCTTTGAAGTTTTTTCCTTTGACCGATTGGTCCTTCAGACCGGAAACCCTCACTTCGCCTCGGATCAGACGGGCCAGGTGGCTTGAAACTGTACAGGGAAGAAACCACATCGGTTCTTCTTATTTGAAAAGCCCTCTGACTGAATTGTCGTACAAAAGAAGCTAGCCACTTTCTGATCTGCGACTGAAGGATGGGTTTTCATGAACCAGGTGATCAATCACAAAGGCTCAGGTAAGGTGAATCTCCTTTTTTCTGTTTTTAGATCAGGGACTAGATTTGTATTGTTTTTGTCAAGACTGTATTTTTACAAGTCAGGGACAGAAAAGATTACTGTCTTGTCATAGATCAGGGAAAACAGAGTAGGTAGGCAATCATTCTGAAGAGACTATAACAAAATCCGTGGTACCACGTTAAAAATAAGAGAGGTTATGTAACGATCAAAAGGGTAGAACAAAATGGGTAATAACTGCACAAAAAGACCCCAAAATCTGCCGTTAACCGAAGACGGAAATACATGCAGTCACAGCATGCTGATAATATTAAATTCTACTCAAAATGGGTTAATAAGTATGAATTCGACGGTAAATTAGAAAAATCCTTGCTTGTCAAACTTGTCAAACAGCTCAAAACCAATTCCAAAGGTTGGGTAAAAAAGCAACGCCAATTAGGAATCCCTCAGGCACACAGGTGGATTGAGGAAGTAAACCATAGGGAACAAAAGAATAATAATTCAAAAGCAATGTTTTTAGATAAGGAGGACAATAACTTAGCAATAGCATCAGCCCCTCCGCCTCCCTTACCAGAATATGAAGCATGTGAACAGGTTAGTCCACCCCCACGATATCCTGCTGTCATTGAAAACAGAGACACTACAAAAGCGAAACCATTTATTAGAGATCCCATCGAGACCAGGTCTCGAACACGGGCAGGTAACTCAAATGAAGGTATTGAGTTATATCAAATGGTTAAGAATTTATGATCTATGAGTGAAGAAGAAATATGCCCACTTATAGAGGTACCTAATCCTCAGGAAGGGAAAGAAGGTCAGGACCCAACTATTCTAGTGTATAGACCCTGGACTCTGGAAGATATCCGGAAAGCCACTGCGGGAATTCCCCATCCGAAAGTTAATTTTAGAAAGTTTTCAGAAGATTTACAAGGGATGAGGCTAAGTTATAATTTAAATGGAGAAGAGGTAGAAAAAGTAGTTAGACAAATTGTGGGGCCAGATTGGCACATGATTAGTGGCAACTGGAATCCCCGTGACGCTGCACTTAGACCCCTCCAACATAGCAGCGCAGAGCTAGACAACAGAGTAAAAGGTCTTACAGACCGAATCTCTGAGAAATGGAAGCCTAGGGCAGACTGGACTTGCATTAATCAATGCATCCAACAAGAAGGTGAAACTGTTGACCAATATTATGCCAGATTATTAGAATGTTTTAATAACCACTGTGGAATGCAGGTTCCTGAAGATCAGACACAAGATTCCCCATATGAACAGCAGTTAAAGAATGCATTTTTGAAAGGCAGTATTGCACCCATAAGCAGTTTTATTATAAAGCACATGGTAGATCATCGTACAGGCAGGTTACAGTCATTACCTGAATATGCTAGGCATGCCGAAAGGCATTTTAATAGCAAAAAGAAAAAGAAAGCTCAAGTATTTTCTGTAGAAGATGGAGCAGAAGTTTATGTAGTACAGTCCGGGAAAAAGGGCAAGAAAAATGCCCAGGGAAACAAACAATCTGATCAGTGATCAGAGGACTTCGAAGGGCGAAAGAAAAGGGGTGAATGTTTTAAATGTGGCAAAAAGGGACACTTGGCAAGGGATTGCAAGAAAAACAAGAGGGCAACCATGGAGGAAGACAAGGAGGGTAACGACTGACTATATGATAGTCAAGAATCCCTAGAAGGGGATAGCAGAGAAAGGACAAATGAGAATGTGATAGAAGGAGTATAGGATGTGACAGAGGAAATAGAGGAAGTGCAGGAAGTTACGGATAGTGAAGAAGATGAAATATTGGATTTAGCTTTATTGAACTTGGAGCTCTATTTAGCAGACAAAAAACCAGAAGTTACACTCTTGGTGGAAGGGAGGGAAGTTAGATTCTTGTGTGACTCGGGGGCATCACGGACCCTGATACATCCCTCCAAACTGCCAGAAAATTCAGAGTCACCTGATTACATACTAGTAAAAGCAGCTAATGGACAGCTGTATCGGGAGCCCCTCTCCTGTAACATTGCAATAACTGATCCAGTTTCAGGATTGACCCAGAAAAGCAAAATTGTTGTTTCTGCAAAATGCCCAGTAAACCTCTTGGGCAGAGACCTTATGCAGCTATTTGGTATGGCAGTAGTCCCAACCATGCAGGGTATGGAAGCACAGTGACAAATTGATACCTTTGTAATGCAATCGGAGGGTGAAATGTTTTATTGGTACAGCCAGGACTTGGTTACGACTGGTCCAGGGTCAGTGACCGAAGAGTTGATGAACGTAGCCATCAGCAAGTTCCCCTCCCTTGACATTGATAAACAATATTTGTTGCACTGTATCCTGTATTATTGTAACACGCCAGGACCTGATAAGGAATATGAGGAAGAATTGTTTAAAAATCATGCAAACAGATTGATATTACGTAATTTGTACTGGGAGACAGAAGGGAACAGTGCAGCTAGCTGTTCATTGCCCCAGGAGTTCTTTGCACTTTATAAATCTAATCGATTACCACATGTTAGCTTAACTAAGGACAAGAATATAAAATGGGCAGACTTAGGAGAAAAAGTCACTAGATGGGAAAAACAGACAGAATTAGAACTGTCAGAACAGGGAATACAGATGCAGAAGTTGAATTGGATAACTCAGACCCACCCAGCCATACATTTGCAGTCTAGCAAGGACAGCTGATTAGCACTCCTATTAAAGGAGGAAGAGAATGCCTTACAGAATATACCAGAAACTCTCTGGTCGACAGGAAAGTCAGATGTAGGACTTATTTGTACAGCAGGGCCAGTTACTATCACACCAAAGTCAGCATTTAGACCACAGAAAAGACAGTATCACTTAAGAAAAGATGCAGAGGTAGGAATCAAACCTATTATAGCAGCTTTACTTAAGGAAGGGGTGCTGGTGGAATCTCCTGATTCACCATGTAACACACCCTTATTTCCTGTTAAGAAAGCAAATGGAGAATGGCGTATGGTCCAAGATTTACAAGCTGTAAATGATGCAGTAATACCAAGGGCACCTACAGTGCCAGACCCACACACCTTGTTGAATGATTTAAAATCTTAACAGAAATATTTTTCTGTGGTAGATATCAGCAATGCGTTCTTTTCGATACCAATACACCATGACAGCCAGCATTGGTTTCCATTCACATTTCAGGGGAAAAGGTATACATATACGCAATTACCACAGGGATATTGTGAAAGTCCAACAATATTCTCACAAGAAATGGCAAGCAACTTGGCGGGATTTACCCCACCGAGAGGTAGTCATATTTTACTTTATATTGATGACATCCTGCTGGCAGCCCCCACCCAGCAAGATTGCAAAGAAGATACCATAGTGCTATTACAATTTCTAGCCACTGAAGGACATAAAGTAAACAAAAATAAACTGCAGCTTTGGAAAAAACAAGTTAAATACCTAGGATATGTAATATCCAAAGAGGGTAGAACATTAGACGAGGACAGAAAAGTAGCAATTTTACAAGCACCAAAACCCACTACCAAGAAGGAAATGATGTCCTTCCTGGGTACGACTAATTTTTGCCGGAGCTGGATTCCGAACTATGCCTTGGAATCTGCACCGCTGACTGACTTGATATATAAAGAGCCTATGGCAGCACAGGACTTGTTACAATGGACACCAGAGGCAGAATCTGCTTTCTGCAAACTGAAACAGTTAATAGTGTCCTCATTAGTTCTGGAATTACCGAACTACCATAAACATTTTTTCCAAACTGTAGATTGTAAGCAAGGTTATATGACATCAGTGTTGACACAACAGCATGGGGACAAGCAACGCCCTATTGCTTATTATTCATCACAACTAGACCCAGTGGTACGGTCTTTACCCCACTGTGTACAAGCAGTAGTTGCAGCTGCAATGGCAGTACAGGCTTCGGCCTCAGTAGTTTTGTTCCACCCTTTCACTTTGAGAGTGCCTCATGCAGTCACAATTATTTTACTGCAAGAGAAGGTAGCATATCTTTCCCCTGCTAGGCATCTTTTCTGTATGACTATATTGTTGAGCCAACCTCATATGACAATTGAACGATGTACGACTTTGAACCCTTCTACCTTGCTCCCAACCCCTGCAGATGGCACACCACACCGCTGCCTGCAGGTGATTGAGCAAAAGATACTGCCTAGAAAAGATCTTACGGATGTCCCCTTGGATAATGCCGAGGTGGCATACTACGTGGATGGCTCGTGCCAAAGGGGTCCTGCAGGACAGAGCCTAGTAAGATATGCAGTAGTTTCTGATACTGAGATTATAGAAGCAAAATCTTTACCACACAACTCATCTGCACAGGCAGCAGAATTGATTGCCTTGACATGGGCATGTACCTTAGCAAAGGGTAAATGTGTGAACATTTTTATTGACAGCCAGTACGCTTTTTCTACTGTACATGTTTTTGTGCAACAGTGGAAAAACCGAGGAATGATAACATCTACTGGCAAACCTATTAATCATGCACAGTTTATTTTAGATCTTTTAGAATCTATTCAGTTACCTCAGAAAGTAGCTATTTGTAAATGCACAGCTCATACCAAGCAACAAGATAGGATTTCAAAAGGTAATGCGAGAGCTGATACAGCTGCAAAGCAGGCAGCTTCAGAAGTATTTCTTTTGAATGAGGAATTACAACTCTCTGAGATTTTAGACTTAGAAATGTTAAAGACAATGCAGACATTCACTACGCAAGTTGAGAAACAAAGATGGGTAAAACGAGGAGCAATTCTCGAAAAGGGGCTGTACATCTCCAAAGAAGGGAAACCGATATTACCATCTAATTTGTTTAGATATGCAGCTTTGTTGAGCCATGGGCAATGCCATGTCTCAACAGGGGGGATGGTACAGCTGGTGAACCGGGTGTTCATGACATACAGATTCTTAAACTATTCTAAAAAATTTTGTTTGATGTGCCACATTTGTAACAAACATCATGCACAAGGGGCGTTAAAGCCCAAGCAAGGGAGTTTCCCTACACCACCATATCCATTTCATACTATCTATATGGATTTCATAGAACTGAACAAATGTGAAAATAAGAAGTATTGTCTTGTTATTGTAGATATGTTTTCCAGATGGGTGGAATCCTTTCCGACCAAAAATCCAGACGCGGCTACAGTTGCAAAAATCCTTGTTAAAGAAATCATCCCTAGATTCGGCATTCCGGAAAGGATCTACAGTGACAACGGTACACACTTTGTAAACCAAACCATACAACAGTTAAGTAAGCATTTTGGTATTTCTTTAAAAAATCATTGTGCATATCATCCGCAATCTGCAGGGCTAGTTGAGAGGCATAATGGGATTTTAAAGAGTAAGTTAAGAAAGTTAATAGCAGAAACAGAAAAGAATTGGGTGTACTGTCTGCCCCTGGCACTGTTGAGCATGAGAACTGTTCCGAATGCAAAAGGATTGACTCCTTTTGAAAAACTATTTGGAAGGGCTTATTATATACCTCAGTGGAAACCTCTCATGCCCACAGACCAGGACGCCGACTGTACACTAGCAGAGTATATGAGAAATTTGATGAATTCTAAACATCTGTTGCAGTCAAATTCTGTTTCAGATAAAGAACAAACCAAACCATCAGAAGTGGCAGTGATTCCAGGAAACTGGATCTGGGTGAGAGTCATAAAAAAGAAGAATTGGACATCACCAAAGTGGGAAGGTCCATATCAAGTGCTTCTGTCGACACCCACTGCAGTCAAAATAACAGAGCAAGCCTCGTGGAGCCACCTGACGCACTGCAAACTAGTTAAGAACTTTGAACTGGACAAAAATATTTTCACATGTCAAGAGTAAAAATGATAGAATCTAGAAAAATCCGAATAAAACTGTTCAGAAGAGTTGGAGAAAATAGAAATGCAGAACAACCATTTCCTCAGAAGTATTGCATAATCCTTTTGTTAACTGTACTAGTGACAATTATCTTTTTGTTGTGGCCATTCTTTTTCCCAGCCACACGAATTGAACTGAATAAACGTGAAGAGTTGCACATAGACTGGCATCCAAACTTCAATACTTATCAGGCAATCAAATATGTGTATGCTGAGACTTTCAATGTTTCAAATTGCTGGATCTGCACAGCTTTGCCAACAGCATACGGGGGATTAATGAGACCTGGGAAAACTTGATTCATGATACATCAACCATTACAGCACAAGATAAAATAGCATTGCACTTGTCGGTTCCACAAGAGGGAACTGTGTGTTTTTATAAGAATGATACAGTTCAGGTGGGTTAGAGCAATTGCAATGTGATTGTTCCTTATAAATGCTACACTAAAGCTAATAACACAGGTTTTTATTGTAATACAAACTATGATTCATTTTTTAAATTGATGCACAAAACACTTGAAGAAGTAAAACATGATTCTGTTCTCTATAAACAACTGTCTATAATTGACAGAAAAATGTTTCATGCAGGACAAGTGTATATTCATAGTAAAGTTACTACTAAAGTAGAAGATTGTTATTTTGTATGTGGTAGAAAAGCATACAAGTGGTTACCTGAGAATTTGTCCGGCAGTTGTTTTTTGGGCTACCTGGTTCTGGCCATATGACACACTGCAGTTTTACATCGAGGTAAATTTCAAAATGTTCGAGAAGCCGTCAAGAAGCCTGTCAATCCAGTAGGACAACTTGATGCACCCTGGAAAAATCATCATGCTGTGGGCAATGGGCTGACACACATGGACTTGAGTGATTCTGTTATATCGTGGGCAGGCATATTACCAGCATATGGAGCAGTAAAATCGATCTGGGAGCTGAGAAAACTGTCTAAACATCTCGAAGTAATGAGCAATGCAACTTTATCTGCTTTAGAATTGGTGACTGATGAACTGAATGCTATGAGAACTGTGGTGCTCCAAAACCGCATGGCTCTCGACTTCACCCTAGCGGCAAAATGTGGTACTTGCGCTTTAATCCAGGAGGAGTGTTGTTCGTATATTCCTGACCATAAACACGAGATAGACAATCACCTTGAGTTAATTCAGCAAGTGTCGGCCATGACCAAACCAGGACCAAACCCACTGACGGACTTTTTCCAGAAATGGTTTGGGGGTGGGGTACTATCCTAATGAATATCCTGATTGCTATTTGTGTAGGAATGATCCTACTGGGAGCATGTGTTTGCTGTGGCATCCCCTGCATAAAAAGACTGATTAAAGACTTTATAGATATGTCAGTTTCTGAAACATATCAAAGCGCTGAGTTTGAAGAACTGTTGAAAAATTTAAATGCTTTCATAAGTTTAAACTGAATGACTCTCTTAACTGCAAATCCTGAGTAGGAAGAGGTTAGGAGAAGAAAAAACTGTTTATGCTTATTTTGAAAGTAGAATAAAATATTAAAAGGGGGGAGATGTTAGAAAAATATGTATTAGAGTATGTATTAGTAATATGCTTAGTGCATTTAAGGTTGGAAAAGGGTTAACACATTTATTCTATTTCACACTGCATAAATCTGTACAAACTGCAGAAGCTTTCCAATCTTGTATTGTCATGAAATATGCACAGTTATAATCTTTGCTTATGCTCTGGAAATTTACAGGGAAGCAGATAAGTTCTGCTTGTGTCAGGAAAATAACGAATAGATGTATCACTTGTATTAATGTTATGAGATTTAGACAAGGAGTTCTGCTTATGCTGTGAGAAAATACACAGCTGCAGAAGCTATTGATAATAAGATCAAAGACTGCTTGAAAATATGAACTGCAATCAGCGCTTACTTGTACCTAAGCTAGAAAAGTACCTTGAAATGTAACACATGTATTAGAACTACACAATAGAAGCTTGTAGCGGGCTAAAGCCCACAAGGTCAGGTTGTTTTTCTCAAAATGTTTTTCATAAATCCGGTCATGTCAGCAGAAAATCTGAGTAACATCTGCTGTAGAACAATACGGAAAGTTGTGTTTGATTATGTCAACCATAGAAGGCCATGTTTTGTAGAACAGTATAAGAATAGCATACTTCCTGTTAGCAGTTAGGCAAAATCCTGTATTTGCATGTTTTTGTCTCCTTGCAGCAAGTAATTAAAGTGCCTTATCTGAACCTTACGTGAATTGGTCTTTGAAGTTATTTCCTTTGACAATAACAGACACACATCTCACTGTTTGTGAAAGTCCTTATCTGAACTTGTAATTCTCAACTACTGTACCTAGCTCTTTATCATACTTTGATGCATCACTGGATTTCCTTTATGAAATCTAAATGTTCCAGTATTATCAAAGATATCAGATTCAAATATTTATGTAAAGTATTTGCAAATCTTTTGAATTACTTTTGACATGATTTAGTTAACACTCCCAAACTATGCAGACATTATAAGATGTGGCATTAATATTAACAGTGCTTGCTATTTTTGTCCTCTGTCATGTAATTTACTAAATAATGTAGCTTCCCTTTTGATATGTTTGGTGGCTTTTACCAGCGGCATCAAACTCATATATCCGAAAGTATGATACATTCTAAAAATGTGTACATGTTCAGTCATTTTACTATTCAGGATTGCCTGTCACATTCAAGCTATTACTCAACTATTTTTGCAGATACCATTTTTAAAAAAATATATTTTTTATACATATATGACATAAAGTATATTCTTGATCTGAAACACTTCCTACCAATTTTATGTAGCTAAAATCAGTTGATATAAGTTCATACAAGCTTGCATATCTCAATATTTGCTAGTTTGCTTTCTATACAAATAATGAAGTTTACTTTTGTTACAAAAATTATTGAATCTTTCTAGTAGCTACAAATTTACATAAATATTTAGATGGGATTCATATTCAGTAATACAGAGAAACTGCTTTATTCTGTTTTGTTTATAACATTAGACAGTTCCCAACAAAATCTCTCTCAACATCTGTTTCAACATTTTATCTTTAAGTTGTCGCTTGCTTGCTCTGTTATGAATATTGGTTAAATAATTTATTTTTATTTATTACAACATTTGTTTACCAGGAAATTCTCACTTGTCAATTTACCTTGCCTCTTTCAGCAGAGGCCCAGGAAGAAAAGCTCCAAAATTAACTCAGTTTTATAAGCAGGTATAACATTATCTATGTATAAGAAAACAATATTTACAATAGTCATATACAAATTCTGTATATTGGGCATGAATATTATCAAATGAATGTTGTAAGTCATGCATGCTGTAGGTAGGGAAAAACAGACCCCACATATGCAAGAGAGAAAAATGTTACAATAATGAAGCTATTATGAGAAAAAAATCATAGCCATTTGGTTAATACAAATTTATTCCTATACCTTATGCAGGATGTAAATGATTTATAAGAAGCAGAGATGGTAGTGTTTAGTAGATCTCGAAAGAAAAGCATTATTTGACAAGAGGTGAGAATTTTTGAAGAAAATATGAGTTAAGAGAACAGTTGGATGAAGTTTGTTAGTAAGAGAAGTCTGTGTGATGAGAAATTAAACAGTAAGGAGAGGATATTAAGACATTCTGGTCGGGAGTTAATACCATTTTTGATTCCTATTACATGTAAAGGCACAGAATTTGATATACTATAATAATAATAACTGACTATTAATACTTTCCTTTTTATTATAATTTCATAGTTACTGTCTACATTTTTTATGCATATTATTTTATATTTTTTGTACTTTTTAACCAGGTAAGTCTTATTAGGTTAGTAGCCTCTTATCAGGGGAGATTCAAGGTAGTGTTTATACTACTAGGGGGAAATTTGGCCAGGGCATTGGGGAACTTTTCCTGCTCTTTTCGACAGGTGCCATGAGAACTTTTACCTGGGCTGCCATCAGAACAGACAAATGGGACTTCAGTTTAACATTTCATCTGAAGGACAGCACACTCAAGAGTGAGAAGTTATACCACACTGCAGTGTCACCAATCGAGTTACCTGATGTGGGAATAGTCCCTATAACCTTCTGTACCAAAAGCGAGTATACAACTTGCTGCACAACTGACACTGCAAGAAGCATTAATGCTTTTCTACACATTTTATCAAATGTATGAGTATTAATGATAATTGTCTGTACCAAAGGGATAATGTATTACCTTGCTTTCCAGTATAAAAGCAAAGTACCAGGTTCAGTTGTGAGTCATTTGTGAGTGATACTTAAATATGCGATCACAAATGTGTAACTTGCTTAATATCTGTTTAAGTGGTGAGTCTCTTGAATAACTCACTTTTCTCTGAGAAAATCATGAATTTAGGATAGTTAATTGGGTTTCTGTTAATTCATGGAGAGCAGTTTTGGCAAATATAAAAAGACTGAGGAACATTTGTCAAAATACTTTCACCACCAATGGAGTTTTCATCTTTCTCCAGATATACATATACATATATATATATATATATATATATATATATATATATATATATATATATATATATATATATATATATATATATATATATATGTCTGTGTGTGTGTGCGTGTGTGTGTGCGTGTGTGTGTGTGTGTGTGTGTGTCTGTGTATACTCTTGAAATCTGGAAACTGCATTCATCGTCTGATTAAATAGTCGCACCATAAAGTGAAAATCCATAATAATCTCGAACAGGCAAAACTTTCAAACTGATTTCACCACCACCCATAGTTTGACGTATTCGACATATCTGTAGGTGATCAGCCACCTAAGCTATGCAGCAGAACTCATCGTTAGACTATCAAGTCACTGGCACAAACTTTTTACTGTTTTTCAGGTGGGCAAGCCCCGCTGCAGCCTCCATACCCCTTGCAAATTATATATACCAACTCTGAGACTGCAGTGAGGAAATGGGTAATTTACCTGTTCCTCATTGTACCTCAAGCTCCACCCACAATACTGAACTCAGACTACCGAATTACACTGCACATTCACTATTGTGCCTTCCCAGTAGTCTGGTTCGACATTGCGATATATATATATATATATATATATATATGTATATAGGTTTACAGTCAAAATGTCGAGTGGAGATGCTTGCAGATGGACAATCAAAATATGGATGTTAGATTGTCTCTGTTGTGGAACAATACTTGTTTGAAATTCCTGTCCCAAATGCTACTGTGCATTTGCTGATATGAAGTGGACATACTGCACAGAGATCGCAGTACAGTGCAGTTTGGGATATTCATCCCTTTTTTCACTGCAGTGCGATCTCAGAGTTAGAATATATAGGTAACATGGGGTGTGGGGGGCACGGGGGACTTGTCACCCTGCAAAACCATGATGCACAGTACAGGAGTTTTACGTAAGTGTGCTCCTATATGGACATCATGTGCTCTGTTTGACAACAGTGTTGAGTCTGC
>NC_056733.1:100881379-101103879 GCF_019279795.1 Protopterus annectens | reverse complement strand
GCCTGAATTTGAGTACGAACTCAGAAGAAGACACCAGCAGCTGGGACACAGGTAAAGTCTTATGGACAACATTACAAGAAGCATGCAGAATCATGGACAATATCAGAATAATATCAACAGTAATTTCACATCTCTGACATAACATATGTGATTTAGAGCTTTCAGAAAGGGTTATGCACAAACACACTTGTACAACAATTATGACATGCCTGCACACTATGAGGGTAATCACGCACATTGTTCTGACACTGCAACATCTGCTGAAGGTGTTAGGAGGAACACTGCTATACCTGTATGTGACATTATGATCAATACTCTGGCTTACAAAGTTTTCAGATGATGCAAGCTGGGAGCCATTATTGAATCCCCAAATTATATGGATATACTACGAAAAAGCCTTACCGAAACAGATGCCTGGTGCCAGAGCCATGGGTTCAAGGTAAATGCCAAAAAATGTATAGCTGTCCACTTTGGGAAAAAACACATACCTGTGAACTACCACATAGGTGGAAGTACACTAAACACCAAAAGTGTGATAAGAGACCTAGGGACACAGGTGGACAGTGGTCTCACCTTTGACAACCACATAGCCACAACAGTTAGAACATTTTTCTACGTGGCATACCTCATCACTAAGGGTTTTTCGTCCAGAAAAAAGGAGGTCATTGTCCCTCTGTACTCATCCCTCATTAGACCCATTATAGAATACAATGCCCCATTTGGTATGTGCCTCACAAGACATCTGCAACAACTAGAAAGGCCGCAGAAATACCTCACCAAAAGAGTCACAGGCCTAAAGCAGATGCCTTATGCTGACCGTCTAAAGAAACTCCAGCTATGCTCTGTCACATTTCGCCTACTCAGAGGCGATTTCTGCCTAACATACAAGGCCATGTCAGACCCAGAGTTGGTGGACATGCTACACTTAAAGAAATTCCAATCCCTCCGAGCCACACGCTCCAGGGATCCTAACCTTGTCATCAGGTTGAATAGAACATGCTGGAGGGATAGGTTCCTGACCCAGAGACTCATCATACTCTGGAATAGGCTGCCCATACATGTCAGGCAGAGTGCCTCAATGGCCCTCTTCAAGAGGAACCTTGATGATTGGATGGGAGATAGAAAATTCACCCCAGGGATCACATCAGTAACCCTGCTATACAGGGGTCCAGGAAAGTAAATATTTGTGGGAAGCAATAGCCAGAGAATCGTTATGGTGATAGCCTTATACCTAGCTATGAACCTATGAATGCAGCTTAGTTGATTGGTGTGCATGGCATATATATATATATATATATATATATATATATATATATATATATATATATATATATATATATATATATATATATATATATATATATATATATATATATATATATATATATATATATATATATATATATATATATATATATATATATATATATCTATATAGATACATATATATATATATATATATATATATCTATATATCTATATATATATATATATATATATATATATATATATATATATATATATATATACACATATATAAAAGGGCTAACTTTGGGCTCCTAATAACAGTGGTGGCTAACTTCACGGCACCTATGCAAATGGAGATCAGTTGCATGCCCGCTGAATCATACACCAATGCACTGTATGAAAATGTAGACAAATGCATGGATCTTGCCATACCCAATAGAACCAAGACGCTCTCCTCCAGAAAAGGAAGCCAATAAGGTGGCCCCATGCCATAAACAAACTCTACAACAGAAGGAGGAAAATGATGCAGAATAAGGTGATGTCCCAAGACTGGAAAAACTCCCTTATCAGCCTCAACAAAAAGTTGAGATCCCTCATCAAATCCTCTAAAGCTAGCTATGAAAACAGAATTGCAGCAGATAGTAAAGACAACCACAAGGCCTTCTATAGTTATGTAAAGAATCTCCATGGCAATACCCAGATTTGCTCTGAGCTACTGCACAATGGCACCTCCCATACCGAGCCAAAGAAGGGAAACCGATATTAGCATCTAATTTGTTTAGATATGCAGCTTTGTTGAGCCATGGGCAATGCCATGTCTCAACAGGGGGGATGGTACTGCTGGTGAACCGAGTGTTCATGACATACGGATTCTTAAACTATTCTAAAAAATTTTGTTTGATGTGCCACATTTGTGACAAACATCATGCACAAGGGGCGTTAAAGCCCAAGCAAGGGAGTTTCCCTACACCACCATATCCGTTTCATACTATCTGTATGGATTTCATAGAACTGAACAAATGTAAAAATAAGAAGTATTGTCTTGTTATTGTAGATATGTTTTCCAGATGGGTGGAATCCTTTCCGACCAAAAATCCAGACGTGGCTACAGTTGCAGAAATCCTTGTTAAAGAAATCATCCCTAGATTCGGCATTCCGGAAAGGATCTACAGTGACAATGGTACACACTTTGTAAACCAAACCATACAACAGTTAAGAAAGCATTTTGGTATTTCTTTAAAAAATCATTGTGCATATCATCTGCAATCTGCAGGGCTAGTTGAGAGGCATAATGGGATTTTAAAGAGTAAGTTAAGAAAGTTAATAGCAGAAACAGAAAAGAATTGGGTGTACTGTCTGCCCCTGGCACTGTTGAGCATGAGAACTGTTCCGAATGCAAAAGGAGTGACTCCTTTTGAAAAACTATTTGGAAGGGCTTATTATATACCTCAGTGGAAACCTCTCATGCCCGCAGACCAGGAAGCCGACTGTACACTAGTAGAGTATATGAGAAATTTGTTGAATTCTAAACATCTGTTGCAGTCAAATTCTGTTTCAGATAAAGAACAAACCAAACCATCAGAAGTGGCAGTGATTCCAGGAAACTGGATCTGGGTGAGAGTCATAAAAAAGAAGAATTGGATGTCATCAAAGTGGGAAGGTCCATATCAAGTGCTTCTGTCGACACCCACTGCAGTCAAAATAACAGAGCGTGCCTCGTGGATCCACCAGACGCACTGCAAACTAGTTAAGAACTTTGAACTGGACAAAAATCTTTTCACATGTCAAGAGTAAAAATGATAGAATCTAGAAAAATCCGAATAAAACTGTTCAGAAGAGTTGGAGAAAATAGAAATGCAGAACAACCATTTCCTCAGAAGTATTGCATAATCATTTTGTTAACTGTACTAGTGACAATAATCTTTTTGTTGTGGCCATTCTTTTTCCCAGCCACACGAACTGAACTGAATAAACGTGAAGAGTTGCACATAGACTGGCATCCAAACTTCAATACTTATCAGGCAGTCAAATATGTGTATGCTGAGACTTTCAATGTTTCAAATTGCTGGATCTGCACAGCTTTGCCAACAGCATACGGGGGGTTAATGAGACCTGGGAAAACTTGATTCATGATACATCAACCATTACAGCACAAGATAAAATAGCATTGCACTTGTCGGTTCCACAAGAGGGAACTGTGTGTTTTTATAAGAATGATACGGTTCAGGTGGGTTAGAGCAATTGCAATGTGACTGTTCCTTATAAATGCTACACTAAAGCTAATAACACAGGTTTTTATTGTAATACAAACTATGATTCATTTTTTAAATTGATGCACAAAACACTTGAAGAAGTAAAACATGATTCTGTTCTCTATAAACAACTGTCGATAATTGACAGAAAAATGTTTCATGCAGGACAAGTGTATATTCATAGTAAAGTTACTACTAAAGTAGAAGATTGTTATTTTGTATGTGGTAGAAAAGCATACAAGTGGTTACCTGAGAATTGGTCCGGCAGTTGTTTTTTGGGCTACCTGGTTCTGGCCATATGACACACTGCAGTTTTACATCGAGGTAAATTTTGAAATGTTCGAGAAGCCGTCAAGAAGCCTGTCAATCCAGTAGGACAACTTGATGCACCCTGGAAAAATCATCATGCTGTGGGCGATGGGCTGACACACATGGACTTGAGTGATTCTGTTATATCGTGGGCAGGCATATTACCAGCATATGGAGCAGTAAAATCGATCTGGGAGCTGAGAAAACTGTCTAAACATCTTGAAGTAATGAGCAATGCAACTTTATCTGCTTTAGAATTGGTGACTGATGAACTGAATGCTATGAGAACTGTGGTGCTCCAAAACCGCATGGCTCTCGACTTCACCCTAGCGGCAAAATGTGGTACTTGCACTTTAATCCAGGAGAAGTGTTGTTCGTATATTCCTGACCATAAACACGAGATAGACAATCACCTTGAGTTAATTCAGCAAGTGTCGGCCATGACCAAACCAGGACCAAACCCACTGACGGACTTTTTCCAGAAATGGTTTGGGGGGTGGGGTACTATCCTAATGAATATCCTGATTGCTATTTGTGTAGGAATGATCCTACTGGGAGCATGTGTTTGCTGTGGCATCCCCTGCATAAAAAGACTGATTAAAGACTTTATAGATATGTCAGTTTCTGAAACCTTATATCAAAGTGCTGAGTTTGAAGAACTGTTGAAAAATTGAAATGCTTTCATAAGTTTAAACTGAATGACTCTCTTAACTGCAAATCCTGAGTAGGAAGAGGTTAGGAGAAGAAAAAACTGTTTAGGCTTATTTTGAAAGTAGAATAAAGTATTAAAAGGGGGGAGATGTTAGAAAAATATGTATTAGAGTATGTATTAGTAACATGCTTAGTGCATTTAAGGTTGGAAAAGGGTTAACACATTTATTCTATTTCACACTGCATAAATCTGTACAAACTGCAGAAGCTTTCCAATCTTGTATTGTCATGAAATATGCGCAGTTATAATCTTTGCTTATGCTCTGGAAATTTACAGGGAAGCAGATAAGTTCTGCTTGTGTCAGGAAAATAATGAATAGATGTATCACTTGTATTAATGTTATGAGATTTAGACAAGGAGTTCTGCTTATGCTGTGAGAAAATACACAGCTGCAGAAGCTATTGATAATAAGAACAAAGACTGCTTGAAAATATGAACTACAATCAGCGCTTACTTGTACCTAAGCTAGAAAAGTACCTTGAAATGTAACACATGTATTAGAACTACACAATAGAAGCTTGTAGCAGGCTAAAGCCCACAAGGTCAGGTTGTTTTTCTCAAAATGTTTTTCATAAATCCGGTCATGTCAGCAGAAAATCTGAGTAACATCTGCTGTAGAACAATACGGAAAGTTGTGTTTGATTACGTCAACCATAGAAGGCCATGTTTTGTAGAACAGTATAAGAATAGTATACTTCCTGTTAGCAGTTAGGCAAAATCCTGTATTTGCATGTTTTTGTCTCCTTGCAGCAAGTAATTAAAGTGCCTTATCTGAACCTTACGTGAATTGGTCTTTGAAGTTTTTTCCTTTGACAATAACAGACACACATCTCACTGTTTGTGAAAGTCCTTATCTGAACTTGTAATTCTCAACTACTGTACCTAGCTCTTTATCATACTTTGATGCATCACTGGATTTCCTTTATGAAATCTAAATGTTCCAGTATTATCAAAGATATCAGATTCAAATATTTATGTAAAGTATTTGCAAATCTTTTGAATTACTTTTGACATGATTTAGTTAACACTCCCAAACTATGCAGACATTATAAGATGTGGCATTAATATTAACAGTGCTTGCTATTTTTGTCCTCTGTCATGTCATTTACTAAATAATGTAGCTTCCCTTTTGATATGTTTGGTGGCTTTTACCAGCGGCATCAAACTCATATATCCGAAAGTATGATACATTCTAAAAATGTGTACATGTTCAGTCATTTTACTATTCAGGATTGCCTGTCACATTCAAGCTATTACTCAACTATTTTTGCAGATACCATTTTTAAAAAATATATATTTTTTATACATATATGACATAAAGTATATTCTTGATCTGAAACACTTCCTACCAATTTTATGTAGCTAAAATCAGTTGATATAAGTTCATACAAGCTTGCATATCTCAATATTTGTTAGTTTGCTTTCTATACAAATAATGAAGTTTACTTTTGTTACAAAAATTATTGAATCTTTCTAGTAGCTACAAATTTACATAAATATTTAGATGGGATTCATATTCAGTAATACAGAGAAACTGCTTTATTCTGTTTTGTTTATAACATTAGACAGTTCCCAACAAAATCTCTCTCAACATCTGTTTCAACATTTTATCTTTAAGTTGTCGCTTGCTTGCTCGGTTATGAATATTGGTTAAATAATTTATTTTTATTTATTACAACATTTGTTTACCAGGAAATTCTCACTTGTCAATTTACCTTGCCTCTTTCAGCAGAGGCCCAGGAAGAAAAGCTCCAAAATTAACTCAGTTTTATAAGCAGGTATAACATTATCTATGTATAAGAAAACAATATTTACAATAGTCATATACAAATTCTGTATATTGGGCATGAATATTATCAAATGAATGCTGTAAGTCATGCATGCTGTAGGTAGGGAAAAACAGACCCCACATACTGCAAGAGAGAAAAATGTTACAATAATGAAGCTATAATGAGAAAAAAATTATAGCCATTTGGTTAATACAAATTTATTCCTATACCTTATGCAGGATGTAAATGATTTATAAGAAGCAGAGATGGTAGTGTTTAGTAGATCTCGAAAGAAAAGCATTATTTGACAAGAGGTGAGAATTTTTGAAGAAAATATGAGTTAAGAGAACAGTTGGATGAAGTTTGTTAGTAAGAGAAGTCTGTGTGATGAGAAATTAAACAGTAAGGAGAGGATATTAAGACATTCTGGTAGGGAGTTAATACCATTTTTGATTCCTATTACATGTAAAGGCACAGAATTTGATATACTATAATAATAATAACTGACTATTAATACTTTCCTTTTTATTATAATTTCATAGTTACTGTCTACATTTTTTATGCATATTATTTTATATTTTTTGTACTTTTTAGCCAGGTAAGTCTTACTAGGTTAGTAGCCTCTTATCAGGGGAGATTCAAGGTAGTGTTTATACTACTAGGGGGAAATTTGGCCAGGGCATTGGGGAACTTTTCCTGCTCTTTTCGACAGGTGCCATGAGAACTTTTACCTGGGCTGCCATCAGAACAGACAAATGGGGCTTCAGTTTAACATTTCATCTGAAGGACAGCACACTCAAGAGTGAGAAGTTATACCACACTGCAGTGTCACCAATCGAGTTACCTGATGTGGGAATAGTCCCTATAACCTTCTGTACCAAAAGCGAGTATACAACTTGCTGCACAACTGACACTGCAAGAAGCATTAATGCTTTTCTACACATTTTATCAAATGTATGAGTATTAATGATAATTGTCTGTACCAAAGGGATAATGTATTACCTTGCTTTCCAGTATAAAAGCAAAGTACCAGGTTCAGTTGTGAGTCATTTGTGAGTGATACTTAAATATGCGATCACAAATGTGTAACTTGCTTAATATCTGTTTAAGTGGTGAGTCTCTTGAATAACTCACTTTTCTCTGAGAAAATCATGAATTTAGGATAGTTAATTGGGTTTCTGTTAATTCATGGAGAGCAGTTCTGGCAAATATAAAAAGACTGAGGAACATTTGTCAAAATACTTTCACCACCAATGGAGTTTTCATCTTTCTCCAGATATACATATATATATATATATATATATATATATATATATATATATATATATATATACATATATATATATATATATATATGTGTGTGTGTGTGTGTGTGTGTGTGTGTGTGTGTGTGTGTGTGTGTGTGTGTGTGTGTGTGTGTGTGTGTGTGTGTGTGTTTGTGTGCGTGTATACTCTTGAAATCTGGAAACTGCATTCATTGTCTGATTAAATAGTCGCACCATAAAGTGAAAATCCATAATAATCTCGAACAGGCAAAACTTTCAAACTGATTTCACCACCACCCATAGTTTGACGTATTCGACATATCTGTAGGTGACATCGGCCACCTAAGCTATGCAGCGGAACTCATCGTTAGACTATCAAGTCACTGGCACAAACTTTTTACTGTTTTTCAGGTGGGCAAGCCCCCCTGCAGCCTCCATACCCCCTGCAAATTATATATACCAACTCTGAGACTGCAGTGAGGAAATGGGTAATTTACCTGTTCCTCATTGTACCTCAAGCTCCACCCACAATACTGAACTCAGACTACCGAATTACACTGCACATTCACTATTGTGCCTTCCCAGTAGTCTGGTTCGACATTGCGATATATATATATATATATATATATATATATATATGTATATAGGTTTACAGTCAAAATGTCGAGTGGAGATGCTTGCAGATGGACAATCAAAATATGGATGTTAGATTGTCTGTGTTGTGGAGCAATACTTGTTTGAAATTCCTGTCCCAAATGCTACTGTGCATTTGCTGATATGAAGTGGACATACTGCACAGAGATCGCAGTACAGTGCAGTTTGGGATATTCATCCCTTTTCTCACTGCAGTGCGATCTCAGAGTTGGAATATATAGGTAACATGGGGTGTGGGGGGCACGGGGGACTTGTCACCCTGCAAAACCATGATGCACAGTATAGGAGTTTTACGTAAGTGTGCTCCTATATGGACATCATGTGCTCTGTTTGACAACAGTGTTGAGTCTGCTGAATTCGTTCAGCCAATTCAACATTGTGTCAAGTCTGATATTTTTAGTTTCACCCTTTTCCTCAATGTTGTGACCAGAAAATGTTTTTCTGGTCGACATTTTGATAGTAAACCTATATGTATATGTATATATAGAAATATATATATATATATATATATATATATATATATATATATATATATATAGATACAGATATAAATAGATACACACACACACAGACACACACACACACACACACACACACACACACACACACACACACACACACACACGCACACACGCACACACGCACACACACACACACACACACGCACACATACACATTTGGTGGGGATGTGTAGGGATAGAGGGAGTCTTGTCTCCCTACAAAAAAAAACATGAATCACTTGGATATTTTGTGAAAATAGCTTCAGCAAATGTTTTGTGAGTTTCTGCATTCACTTAAACTGTTCTAGACAAGTCAACGTGTATCCATTTAAGTATTAGAGGTGAGGGGAGTATAATTCACATATTGGTGGTTCTGAAAGAAATCCCTCAGCAAAATTGCTTTAAAAGTGAAACGGTGAGCTTTGTTGCTGTTTTACTGTATGTTTGATACTTAGTAATTGTACTTCTGTCTGTCAGTCACTCATGTAACAAATGTCTGTCATGAAACCATAAATGCTTGCTTTTTGTTCTGCACAAACACGTTTAGCCCCCTTTATCAATATTTTACTAACACAACCACCTAGTTTTCCATCTTTCTCAGCACAAAATGTTGTTCTCTATTGCTTCTGTGCAACTTCCTTGCAGGGATTCAATAAACCTTGTGTAGGCTTCATGTGGAGCCTACATGGAGTTTACATGTGTACACAGTGATGCATGTACACAGTGATGCATGGTGTGCAGCAACACTCATTGCATATTCATGCAATGCATTGCATTTAAACATAAATAAGCAAGGTTTCGTGACTGGCAATAGTGTTGCCGACCAGGAAATCATGTAGTAAACACAAATAACAATCCTGTTTAAATCAGAGCACTGAAGGTCCACAGTTTTGTGCTGAATGCCACAATGATCACCAGGGCTTCACAGATAACTCTCAATCTCTTAGTATAAGACATCTGGACAAAGGCCAACATAATGGGGGAACAATGACCCAGAAATAGGGACATATCTGACATATTTGCTTTTAGAAATGTGTTAGAATAATATATTCCCTTTCTTTCCAATATAAAAGCTAAGTTCCAGGTCCAATTGTGTGTGAAACAGGGATTTGTGTTAATATACATGTTTTGAAGGATTTGAAGTCTGCAACTCAAATGTATTTTATATTGAGTTACATCAGTCCTGAGAAAACCACAAATTTGATAAGGAACACACCAAAAGATATAAAGGCAAACAATCTGGACATACTGTGAAAATCTTTACAGCTGAGAGGTATGATTGCTAAGTATATGATCCAAAGACAGTACAGGAGAGTATATCTGCAGTGCAGATTATTGTGAAATCTCATTCCTGGCATTCTGTACTGAAGTTGTGCAAATAATCTGTAAGGGTACATGCAGTGCCATGTATAATAAACACTCAGGGGAAGTGTGTATATTGAATAGGGACACACAGATGAACTGTAGGAATGAACACAGGGAAAGAGGACAGCTGAAACAACCTAATGTACAGCAGATGAGGACATGTCAATAGAAGATGGTTGCAGCAGCAATTGCAATCACATATCAATATGGTACAGTAGCGACTGCACAGCAAAAATGTGTACTGTCACACAAGGTGACATGGTAATGGGGAGGATGTCTGTATGAGATAAGCATCCTTACCTGAACAATGCAGAGGACATTTACCATGGATGTTATATACAATTGGGGTAGGGTGCATTTTATGAAGCTGTGCAAACTGATATGCCTGAATTTGAGTATGAACTCAGAAGAGGACACCAGCAGCTGGGACACAGGTAAAGTCTTATGGACAACATTACAAGAAGCATGCAGAATCATGGACAATATCAGAATAATATCAACAGTAATTTCACATCTCTGACATAACATTTGTGATTTAGAGCTTTCAGAAAGGGTTATGCACAAACACACTTGTACAACAATTATGACATGCCTGCACACTATGAGGGTAATCACGCACACTGTTCTGACACTGCAACATCTGCTGGAGGTGTTAGGAGGAACACTGCTATACCTGTATGTGACATTATGATCAATACTCTGGCTTACAAAGTTTTCAGATGATGCAAGCTGGGAGCCATTATTGAATCTCCAAATTATATGGCTATACTACAAAAAGGCCTTACCGAAACAGATGCCTGGTGCCAGAGCCATGGGTTCAAGGTAAATGCCAAAAAATGTATAGCTGTCCACTTTGGGAAAAAACACATACCTGTGAACTACCACATAGGTGACAGTACACTAAACACCAAAAGTGTGATAAGAGACCTAGGGACACAGGTGGACAGTGGTCTCACCTTTGACAACCACATAGCCACAACAGTTAGAAAATTTTTCTACGTGGCATACCTCATCACTAAGGGCTTTTCGTCCAGAAAAAAGGAGGTCATTGTCCCTCTGTACTCATCCCTCATTAGACCCATTATAGAATACAATGCCCCATTTGGTATGTGCCTCACAAGACATCTGCAACAACTAGAAAGGCCGCAGAAATACCTCACCAAAAGAGTCACAGGCCTAAAGCAGATGCCTTATGCTGACTGTCTAAAGAAACTCCAGCTATACTCTGTCACATTTCACCTACTCAGAGGCGATTTCTGCCTAACATACAAGGCCATGTCAGACCCAGAGTTGGTGGACATGCTACACTTAAAGAAATTCCAATCCCTCCGAGCCACACGCTCCAGGGATCTTAACCCTGTCATCAGGTTGACTAGAACATGCTGGAGGGATAGGTTCCTGACCCAGAGACTCCCCATACTTTGGAATAGGCTGCCCATACATGTCAGGCAGAGTGCCTCAATGGCCCTCTTCAAGAGGAACCTTGATGATTGGATGGGAGATAGAAAATTCACCCCGGGGATCACATCAGTAACCCTGCTATACAGGGGTCCAGGAAAGTAAATATTTGTGGGAAGCAATAGCCAGAGAATCGTTATGGCGATAGCCTTATACCTAGCTATGAACCTATGAATGCAGCTTAGTTGATTGGTGTGCATGGTATATATATATATATTTATATATATATATATATATATATATATATACATATATATATATATATATATATATATATATATATATATATATATATATATATATATATATATATATATATATATATATATATATATATATATATATATATATATATATATATATATATACATGTATATATATATATATATATATATATATATATATATATATATATATATATATATACATACATATATAAAAGGGCTAACTTTGGGCTCCTAATAACAGGGGCTAACTTCACGGCACCTATGCAAATGGAGATCAGTTGCATGCCCGCCGAATCATACACCAATGCACTGTATGAAAATGTAGACAAATGCATGGATCTTGACATACCCAATAGAACCAAGACGCTCTCCTCCAGAAGAGGAAGCCAATATGGTGGCCCCATGCCATAAACAAACTCTACAACAGAAGGAGGAAAATGATGCAGAATAAGGTGATGTCCCAAGACTGGAAAAACTCCCTTATCAGCCTCAACAAAAAGTTGAGATCCCTCATCAAATCCTCTAAAGCTAGCTATGAAAACAGAATTGCAGCAGATAGGAAAGACAACCACAAGGCCTTCTATAGTTATGTAAAGAATCTCCATGGCAATACGCAGATTGGCTCTGAGCTACTTGCACAATGCTACCTCCTATACCGAGCCAACAGATATTGCCAGTATACTGACCGACAGATTCAGTGCCAACTTTAACCCTCTCTCCCCGCACCAAGAGACCAGTCACAATAACAGTAGATTGCCAGGCACCCAGTATTACTGCTGTACAGGTTAAAACAGCACTGTCCAAGGCCAAAAATACAGCTTCTATGGGACCTGACAGTATCCCTGGCTGTGTTCTACATGAAATACAGAGTGAACTGGCACCTCACCTTTGTGGCCTGTTCAATCACAGCCTCACCTCAGACGTTTTCCATACTGAATGGCATACTGCTACAGTCATCCCTCTCCACACAGGAGGAGCAACTACAGACCCTGGGAACTATCGCCCCATTAGCCTGATGAGTCTAATATGCAAAGCTATGGAATGCATCATCATGGACCTAATAAACAAGGATATAGGAAATCTCCAAACTCTGGATCCCACACAGTTTGGTTTTGTGAAGGGTAGATCATGCCTGCTCAACTTGGTCAACTTCTTTGAGTCAGTCACCAGAGCTGTGGATGAAGGCAAGGTGGTTCATGCAGCCTACCTTGATCTGGCCGAGGCCTTTGACACCATTCCCCAATCAGGAATCATAGAAAAACTCACTAAGCTAGACATCTACCCCTATATCACTAAGTGGGTTGCAAACTGGCTCACAGGTAGAACACACAGTGTGAAAGTAGCTGAGTCCAAGTTAGACGGCCGACCAGTCATGAGTGGAGTCCCGCAGGGTTCGATACTGGGCCTCTCCTGTTTGGTATCTACTTCTCTGAAGTCCAGACCAACACAAAGGGATGCTGGCTGACAATGTTTGCAGACTATTGCAAGTTGGGAGCTATTATTAACTCCCCAAGTGATGTTGACATTCTACAGAAAGGCCTCACTTAGACCAATAATGTATCAGAACCATGGACTTAAGCTCAACGCCAAAAAATGTGTCGTCATCCCCTTTAGAAAAAACCCGGTTGCAATGAATTACCACATCAATGGTAGTCCACTGAACACAGAAGGCATTATGAGAGATCTGGGAACACAGGTTGACTGCAACCTCTCTTTTGACCACCACATTACCACTGTGGTCAGAAAGTCCTTCTATGTGGCACATCTCATTACTAAGGGTTTTGCATCCAGGAAGAAAGAGGTCATTGTCTCCCTCTACTCTTCCCTCATTAGGCCAATCATTGAGTACAATGCCCCATTTGGCATGTACCTCACTAAACACCTGAAAAAACTGGAGAGGCCACAAAAGTACCTTACAAAGAGAATCCTAGGCCTAACACATTTGTCCTATATGGACAGACTAAAAAAACTCCAACTATTCTCTGTCTTATATCGCCTACTTAGAGGTGTCAACAAGTAGAAAAGATAAATTTAGCCTTGTTCTGGGGGATGATAAAATTAGGTGACACAGCACAATAGTGTGCAGCCAGCAAACAATATGGCTGGCAGAGCCTCCATTATTGAATTTAATGTTAACATGTTAAGTTTCAATAATATTGTGAAATGTGAATGGGAAAGATTCATGGGATTTACAGATTTGCCATTCTCGGATAAAAGCCCCCTAAAATTTGTATTTAAAAGGGGTAAAAACTTGAAGAACTGGTTGGAACCTATTAGAGCTTATAGTAAGATTTCCAGTAATAGACAAAATGGGATTTATAGAAGTGGGGGGTGCCAACAATGCCAATATGTTGCCAATAGGATAGTATGGTACTGATAAGCCAGGGTAGAACATTGTTCAGCTATAAGTATTATAACTGTAATAGTGAAAGAGTGGTTTATGTAGAGACCTGTAGCCAATGTCCCTCATTTTATGTGGGTAAAATGGAGCACAAATTAAAGAGATGAATATATGAGCATATATATGACATTAAAAATGAAAATGATACTAATGCCCTTTATAAGCATACAATTACTTGTAGCCAGGCTAGGTTTTATGTTTTTGTTTTAGAAAGTATCCCGGTAGATATTAAGGGTGGTCCTTGGGAGACCTGCCTGAAATATAGAGAACTGTACTGGCAGGTTTTGTTGGATGCAGGAAAACAGTCTGGTCTTGATGGGTATATTTCCATCCTACCCTTATGAAAACTCAGAGCTGTGAAGCTCTAATTTAGGGTATAATTGTATAAGTATATATGCCTTTTATTAGCTCTTCAGATTATATTACCCACATTTAGTTTTATGGCTTAGTCCCTATCTTATGAACTGTTTAAGATTCTCATTTTGAAGTATTAATACTCTTTTTATTAGAAAAATGTTTTATTATGGCCAGCAGATGGCGCCAATACAACATACATTTATTGTACATTTTTATACACCACAGTTTACATGCGTTTATTTTTATTAATGGTAAGGTTTTAGATGAATGAATTTTTTGATGACTTGATTTCACATTATGTATATTTATTGTAGTGTTATAGTGGTTACTGTGATTGTATTTATATATTTTTTTATTGTGTTTTTACTGAGTGTTTGAATTTTTAATGGTGAGCTTTAGAGAACTGTGCCTTTTTAGATTAGCATTGTGGAGAAGGTTTTAATTAGGAAATGGTTTTGATTAGTTTGTTAACTTATTTTGTATATAAGTGAAGGATCCATTGTGGAGTCGTTATTTTCTGAAGACGTCTGCTGGGGTGGACGAAAATGTATTATATTTGATTAGCATTAAATAAAAGTATTCTGAGCTGCTGGAGTCTCCATTTCACCTTTCTGGACTTTACTGGTTCTTTTTTCTGTGGATTTCCTCCAGTTTGTGTTTGTTTATAGCACAATCCACACTGTCACAAATGTTACCCATGCCATTAATGTTATCAAACAGCTATGTGTGTACCATGTTTAGCACCGGAACAGTTATCACACATGCATTTAGTGTAACAACTTAATGAGGGGTCCACACCATCTGACAGTAATGTTTATGCCACAAAAAGAATTCCTAGGTATGCCCAATCAGATGTGTGACAGCTCACTGTGGCAAAGGTCATACACTTCAGTTACACATCACTGGAAGATGTGTAGTGAGCTATATGAAGAAGGGTGCATTGTACTCAGCTATTGATGTGATGAAAGCTGTAGACTATGGTGGTATTGTGGCCTGTGATGTGGATGTCCTTCACATACTCTGTAGTTGTGTCACATAGAAGAGAGTAGTCAGCACTGTGGCCACATGCTGATGTACAGTCCATATACCATCTACCACAGGACACAGGACACATACCTACTGGTTTGATTATAGGGTGTGCTCTACATTGTACTTGGTTTTTGTGCTTGTTTTCCTGATGTAACAAATCTCCCCATCTTTTTGTGCCATCACAGGTGCTGTCATGGCTGTGGCAGCAATCTTTGGTGTGTGTTGATAATGTCTACATTGTACTAGTATCACAGATGGAGTCAATGATTGCCTACAATCTGTAGTCCTTCAGATAACTCTTTGGACACAGGATGTGTATATCATTTGTGATGTCTGTGACTTAAATAATGGACAGGAAAGGGCCTAAAAGACATACCTGATGTATGCACCTGATCACTGGACTGGAGATATACTTCACTTCACACATTTCAACATATCTCAATGCCACATATGTGATACTTTGGTCTGCCCACTTGGTGATATAGGTGTTTATGACCACATTTAACAGTGCTGAGTGGACACCTCAGTGTGGATTTGTGTCAAGTTCAAAAGGATAATAGTATCATCATCATGCATGCCCTCAATTACCTCTTTGAGGGCATCTAACAGATGTAACAGACATGATGTAGTATTAACAACTCACAGAGGTCTGTTGCACAAAGGTGGGATATTACTAGTGTCTATTTAGTAAAATGTCCATGATGACATATTGGTCTACCTCACAGATGAGGAGAGTTAGGATGTGTCTATGCATGCATGCATTGGGTGCTGCCCCCCCACCTCACATGGATGCAAGTTGACATACACTCTTTTACAGGAACATAATCTGTGTCCAGTGTGTGTTGAAGTATGTATTCATCTGTGTCAGGAAGGTGTATGTGCTGATTCATGTGATAGGCAATCTGTGATGTTGTCATAGCTCATTGATTCTGTGTGATAGGCCTGGATGAAGGTAAGACAGTGCATACTGCCTATCCTGATCTGGCCTAGGGTTTGGATACAATCCCACATGGAGGTATCATTGATAAACTCACCCAGCTGGGGATTAACCCTTATGTCACTTGATGGGTAACCACTTGGCTCACTGACAGAGCACATACAGTGAAAGTTGGTGAATCAACCTGTACCAGTAGAGTTGCCACCTTTGAGATTGCCCAGGAATCTGTGCTTGTCCCTTTACTGTTTGAACTCTATTTCTCAACATTTTGGTCTAAAGTATAAGGCCTTTGGCTTGCTGCTTTGGCTGATTCTTGCACAATGGGTGCAATCACTAAGTCCACCAGTGATGATAACATACAAGAGGAGGGGCTAACACAGACAAATGTTTGTTGACAAAGCCATGTGGTCTATAAATAAACACAAAAATCTGTCTTTATTTTGTCCTTTTGCAAAGTGGAATTCCCTGCTAATTACAGCATTGACAACAGTCCCACTATGCAGAAACCCAGTGATACAAACACACATATATAGCAGTCTGAACTTCAAACACCAAGTGTCCATACTGTCACTAAAAGCCTATGTTGTGCACATTATAAGTTATGCCACAATATTCAGATTTGAGGATTATATTATTGCACTGTACTTGGACCTCATTAGAACACTAATAAGAGTATAATGGTTTCTTATGCATGTACCTCACCAGACACATGCAGAGTTGGAGAGACCACGGGTGTTTCTCACCAAGAAACCTCAAGGCCTACAGACCCTGCCAGGCTGTATGTGGGTAAACTGAAAGCCATGACACTGTAATCTGGACAAACACACACACACACACACACACACACACACACACACACACACACACACACACACACACATACACAGGACTGCAATGAGAACAGAACCCCTACCTAATTAAACAGACTACAGAACTCTGTCTTTAAGGCAATCACCACAGCTCAAGTCTGTCTTGGAGTGTATCAGAAAATACTTAATAGCCAATGGCATCAGCAGTGTCTGGTCAGGAGAATATGGTAATAGTGTCCCACATGCTGGTGTAAAAGGCTGTCTGTAATGTCAAGCAAGAGCAGAAATGCACACACCCCTAGTGGAGTGCAGTGAGAACAGAAGCCCAACCTAAGTACACAGACTACAAAACTCTGTATTTAGGGCAAGCACTACAGCTCAAGTCTGACTTTTACAAACTGCAAGTCAGCTTGTAATGGATGACATCAGTGGGGCATGTTGGAGAAAACATATTGGGAGGTCTGTATGAAATGGAAGTGTAGGCATGTGCAAGTATCAAAACACTGTCAATCCATGGGATTGGGGTAGTAACTATAGGATACATACTTCTACTCTTCAGGCTAGACAGACAGACAGACACACACACACACACACACACACACACACACATACACACACACACACACACACACACACTTGACTGTAGTGAGAACAGTCCCCCTACCTATTTAAGGTACACAGACTACAGAAGCTGTACTTTACACAAGTGCTATGGCATAAGTCTGACCTTTACAAGACTGCAGGTCAACCTATAGTGGATGACATCAGCAGGGCATGTTGGAGAGAAGATGTTAGAAGGACGGCATATGTTAATAGGAGGTTACCAGCCTAATGGCCCTATGGCATTTACAAACCTAGCTGTGTAAAAACACAATTACCCTTATTGAACATAGTTAGATGTTTGTTAGCAGAGTGATTTTGTGATCAACACCAACTGGCCCTGTTCATGAGGAACATAGTTGCCCCCCAGGGGTGAATTTACAATCACCCATCCAGTTGTAAAGGTTGCGCTTGAATAGGGTCATTGAGGAGCACTGCTTCACATGCAGTGGGAGTCTATTACAGAGGACTGGCACTCACTGGGAGATATATCTGTCTCTCCAGCATGTTCTTTTTATGCCACAGGCTAGTCTGACATCCATGGAGCAAGTTATCCGTATCCCATTTGATTTGCAGATATCTAGCATTTTCAGTAGGCAAGGTCTGAGACAGCTCTGTACGCCAGGCATAGGACACCTCTCAGCAGCCTACATGGTACTGAGTGCAGGTACAGGTCTATCAGTCTTTCCATGCTTGTCATGTTTTGGAGGCCCTAGATTCTCCCAGTCACAAACCTCTGTGTTTTTTCCAGTTGCTACAGGAGTCTGGTGAGGTATACCCAGAAGGGAGCATTGTACTCAATTAGTGATCTGATAAGGGTAAAATACAGCAGAGCTATGACTTCCCTGGTCTTGGATGTGCTGGTCTTATTTATGAGCTGCATAATGTAGAATGTGTGTCTCACCACTAAGGATACATAGTGACTGAAGTGCAGATTTCTATCAACATGTGTTCCTAAGTCTTACAACTCTGTGTTTGAGCTTAGAGGAGTGTTATGTATATCATAATTAGCAGGGGTACTTCATTGCCAAAGGGGACAATGAGGCATTTTTTTGCTTTAAAGCTCAGTCTGTGAGTTTGACACCAATCATTTGTCTGTGTCAGCCCCTTCTGTAATATGATAACATAGTTGGGGGAATCTATAAGACTGCATCAAGTTGACAGTCATCTGCAAACTTAGTAAGCCACAGGCCATCTAACTTTGCTTGGACTTCAGAGAAATAGTTTCCAAACAGTTGAAGATCCAGCACAGACCCTTGGGGTACTCCACTGCTAAGTGATCTAGTGGTGAAGGTGCAATCCCCAACTTTGACAGTGTGTGTTCTGTCAGTGAGGCAGTTGGCTATCCATCTAGTAATGTATGAGCTAATCCCCCGAGAGTTTTTCTATGACACCTGAATGGGTGATAGTGTCAAAGGCCTTGGATAAATCAACATAGTGTCATGTCTTGTTATCCACCATCCAAGTCTTTGGGGTCATTATCAAAGAAGTCCACTAGGTTTAATAAACAAAGTCTACCCTTGACAAAACTAAAATGGGTTGGATCAAGTGTGTTCATAGGTGTTTACTAGGCTAATGACCACAAGGACCTTTTTAAGCCTAGCCATGTATTCCAAATCTCTGACATGTTCTGATACCCTTGATAAGTGTGAGCAGAGGTTTGGGAGATGAACCATTTACATGTTACCTGTGTCCATTAGAGATGTAGGTGCCAAATCAGGGATGAATTTCGGTTTCCGATCCAGTTGCTCAATTTGCACTTGAATTGGGTTAGGGATGAACTCTGCTTCACATGGATAGGGAACCTGTTCCGTAGATGTAGTAGTCTCTGGGATACATACCTACAGTGATATAAAAAGATTACACACCCCTGTTAGAATGCAAGTTTTTTTGCAATATAAAAAAATTAGACCACAATAAATCATTTCAGAACTTTTCCCACCTTTAAATTGAACTATAACCTGTACAATTCAATTGAAAAACAAACAAATCTGTTAGGGGAAAAATATAAAAAAATTAAAAAAATATATAATATGCTGGTTGCATAAGTGTGCACACTATTAAACTAATACTTTGCTGTGTGTGCACACCCTTAAACTAATACTTTGTTGAAGCACCTTTTGATTTAATTACAGCATTCAGTCTTGTTCGGTAGAAGTCTATCACCATGGCACATCTTGACTTGAAAATATTTGCCCACTATTCCTTGTAAAAGTGCTCCAAATGTGTCAGATTGTGAGGGCATCTCTTGTACACATCCCTCTTCAGATCATCCCACAGATTTTCTATTGGATTTAGGTCTGGGCTCTGGCTAGGCCATTCCAAAACTTAAATTTTCTTCTGGCGAAGCCATTCTTTTCTTGATTTTGATGTATGTTTGGGATCATTATCATGCTGAAAGGAGAAATTCCTCTTCATCTTCAGCTTTCTAGCAGACCCCTGAAGGTTTTGGCCAAAAATGACTGGTGTTTGGAACTGTTCATAATTCCCTCCACCTTGACTATAGCCTCAGTTCCAGCTGAGGAAAAGCAACCCCAAAGCATGATACTGCCACCACCATGTTTCACTGTGGGGATGGTGTTCATTTGGTGATGTGAAGTGTTGTTTTTGTGCCAAACATACCTTTTGGAATTGTGGCCAAGAAGTTTAACCTTGGTCTCATCAGACCATAACACATTTTCCCATATGCTTTTGGGAGACTTGATGTATTGTTTTGCAAATTTTAGCTGGGCCTGGATGTTTTTCTGTGTAAGAAAAGGCTTCCATCTTGCAACTCTATCCCATAGTCCAGACATATGGAGAATATGGGAGATTGTTGTCACATGTAGTAAACAACCAGTATTTACCAGAAATTCCTGCAGCTCCTTCAGTGTTGCTGTAGGTCTCTTAGCAGCCTCCCTAACCAGTTTTTGTCTTGTCTTTTCATCAATTTTGGAGGGTCGTCCAGTTCTTTGCAACGTCACTGTTGTCGCATATTTTCTCCACTTTTTGATGACTGTCTTCACTATGTTCCATGATATATCCAATACTGTGGAAATATTTTTGTAGCCTTTTCCTGACTGATACCTTTCGATAATGAGATCCCTTTGATTGTAAGCTCTCTGCAAACCACGGCTTTTGCTGTAGCAGGCAACTGAGTAAATATCAGGAAAATCCTACTAGGACAGCTGAACTTTATTTGGGTTTAATCAGAGTGTCTTTAATTGATGGCAGGTGTGTACCAAGAAGACTGAATGCTGTAATTAAATCAAAAAGGTGTTTCAACAAAGTATTAGTTTAAGGGTGTGCACACACAACAAAGCATTAGTTTAAGGGTATGTACACTTATGCAGTGTATTGCAAGTTTTTTGTTTTTTATATTTTTTTCCCTTAACGTATTTGTTTGTTTTTTAATTGAATTATACAGGTTATAGATCATATTAAAGGTGGGAAAAGTTTTGAAATGATTTATTGTGGTCTCATTTATTTTTTTATATCTCAAAAACCTGGCATTTTAACAGGGGTGTGTAAACTTTTTATATCCATCGTATCCCTCCAGCAGGACCTATTTATATCAAAGGCAAGGTTTAATTCTTTGGAATGGGTAATTCTGGTGCTGTTTGTTTTGTGAATATGCAGAAGGTCCATCAGAGTGGTGTCTAACAATGCCCTGCATGCCAGCCATAGTTCTCTCCTCAAAAGCCTGTTGGAGAAAAGTACAGGGATAGGACCTTGAGGAAGTCTGCAGAGGACATTTTACTTCCACCCTGTATTCTTTTAATGAGGAACCTCTCTGGATGCTCCAATTGCTGGATATGCCTGGCTAGGTACATACCAAAGGGGGCATTGTACTCAATGATAGGTCTGATGAATGTCGAATACAGTGGAACAATGACTTACTTAGATGCCATACCTTTGTTTATAAATTGCGCAATATAGAAAGATTTCCTCACCACTGTAGACACATGATGGTCAAAGGCTAGATTACTATATTGATTACTATATATGTGTGTCCCTAAGTCCCTGACTACTAGGTCAACTCTAAGGTGAGTGTTACCGATATGATAGCTGCCAGGGATGGATGGCTTCCCAAAGGATGCTATTATGCATTTCCTGACATTTAGTTTAAGTCCATGGCTATGACACCAGTTGTTCGTCTGTGTCAACCCTCCTGGAGAGCATTTGTGTCAGTATGAGATTCATTGACAGCTCCTGATTTGCAATCATCTGCAAATGTAGTCAGCCAGTGACCACTGATATTGGTCTTGACTTCTGAGAAGTAAATGCCAAAAAGGAGTGGTCCAAGGACTGATTCCTGAGGGACACCACTTGTAACTGACCACATTGTAGAGGTGGATTCCCCAATTCTAACTTCCTGGGTCCTGTCTGGGAGCCAGTTGGCTATCCACCAGGTGACATACGGGTTTGTACCTAACCTTTTGTCAACAATGCCTGAGTGGGGTATTGTGCCAAATGCCTTGGCCAGGTCAAGGTAGGTAATGTGAACAATTTTACCCTCATCCGTTGCTTTAGACCTTCTCAAAGAAGTCCACCAGGTTGAGTAGACATGATCTGCCCTTGACAAAACCAAACTTCTTTGGGTCCAGTGTCTGGAAGTTTACTATATAGTATCTCTATTGATCATCTCCATGATAATTCCATGGCTTTACATATAAGACTAGTGAGACTTATGGGTCTGTAGTTTTCAAGTTCTGTAGATGACCCACCTTTGTGCAGAGGGTTGACAGTTGCCTTTCTCTATTCATGAGGCACAAAACATGCTTGGAGGCTAAAGTTAAACAGTAATTCCAGAGGCCCTTATAGATCATATTTCATGATATTTAGAAGGCATCCTGGGATATTGGTCATAGAGAGAGCATTAAGGACCTGTTCCCTAGTGATAGTAGGGGGAGTTATACTTGATTATATTTCCTGAGGTAAGGTTGAGAGGGAGAAAGTGGTAAAGCTAGAGCTGAATTTATCAGCCAGGAGGTTTGCTATGTCTTCTGGCTCAATATTGGTGGCTCCATTTACAATCTGTGTATTGCCTTTGAGGTTGTGGACATAGCTAAAGAATGCTTTGAAGTTGTTCTTGGCCTGGAAGGCCAAACATACCTCAAATTTGTCTTTGGTAGACTTTATTTATCCTCTGAGTTGTTTCAGTTTGATGAGAGTTCTTTTATCCTGCTGGGTGCTGCACCTCCTAGTTTTTGCCATGATTTCTTTTCCTCCTGTTATACAGCCTATTGATTTTGTGATTCCACCAGGGTGGCTTGTTTTTTGTTAGTTCTGTACTTCTTCCTGGTGGGTACAGCTGCCTCTATATAGCTATTAACGTGCTTGTACAGGGTTTCCGTGAACAGTTCTGTATAGGCAGCAGTGTTCTCAGTGTTTATGGAGGCTTGAAATTTTGCCAGGTTCTCACTTAATAGCAGGAGGTTAGCCTTACAATAGTTCCTGAATATTCCAGGTTTAGCTGGGGGTCCAGGTTTTATTTTTACTTCAAAGGAGAACATTTGTGGTCTGACCTTACCAGGGAAGGCATTACAGTAGGGGGTGTGCAGCACTCTCCCATAATAGTGAGGACCAGATCAAGTATGATTGCATCCCTGGTTGGTGTATTGACTATCTGGTCCAGAGAGTTTGTGTTTACAAAATCCAGGAATCTCTTTGCATATACATTTGGTGCTGTGCAGAATTCCCACTTAATAGTGGGGTAATTAAAGTCACCCATGCATATGGTATTGGGTTGGATGGTTAGTGTTTCTAATAAGTTTAAATACATGGTATGGGTTTCCTGAGTCATAGAAGGGGACCTATAACTTGCAGGAAGTGGTATGTGATTTTGCCTATGGTGATTTGAATGTAGAGCAGCTCAAGTGCATTGTTCTGTTTGACCAGCCTTGAAGTACATTTATTTTTGATGTAAATAGAGATATCTCTACCTTTAGTCCCTGCCTGTGAAGTAGCTGGCCTAAATATGTGGAAGCCATTATAACCTAGCACTGTTGGTGCGGTCTCCACAGCTTTAAACCATGTCTCAGTGACCACACAGATGTCAGCATTCTCTAGGGTAAAGACAGTTTCTAGGGAGTGGAGTTTTTTGTTTAGACTCCTAGCAGTGAGAAGTAGTACATTTAGATTTTATTGGTTTTGATTTGCTGTCAGAAATACTTTCTGTTTTAGCTAATATTCAAAAGCAGCATAGTTTGTTGACCATCTCCTTTCATGTTGACAAATATTGCATCCCTTTAGAATGACACCAGAAAGTAATCCAATTATTAAAGTCAATCATCTTTTGTTTATATTGTGGCATCTTCCTTGGAGAAGGTAAAATGCTGCTCAGTGCTAGGCTCATACAAGCCTGAGACACATATTCTAAGAGCTTCATGATGTTTCTCTTCATATAGTCAAGGGAGGTACATCTGAGGTCATTTACTTACACATGGGCTATGACTGAGTCATATTGGTAATAGTGGCCCAATGACCTGAATGCCTGTGTAATGTGGCAGATCCTAGCCCTTGATAAGCAACTGACTGTGACTTTTTCCTTACTCATGTGCCTCATGATGGAGTCTCCAATGACTAGAATGTTGGATTGTGTAGCAGCTTGCCTTATGGGCTTAGAAGTAGAGGCTCCATGAGCTGTAGTTCTTTCTGTTGATGTGGTTGTTGTTTTGAAAGAGTGCATTTGGGGCTGCTGAGGGTATTTGTTATGTGTACTTCATCTAGGAGGTCTTTGTGGTTTAGGACGGTTACAATTAAGTGCCTCAGCATATGTGGGTCGATATGTCTGCTTTGAATTGTGTGTTATGGGTGCAGCATGTGTTCTACTGACAACCTTATTGACATTAGGAGTACTTTTTTCTGAGAGCTTTGCCTCCTGTGACATTCTGAAAATACACCTCTCACATATCATATCAGTTTTTTTGAGGATTAACTGGTTGTCAGTAAACATGAGGCAATTTCTACATTGTCTCGGGATGCCCATATTATTTATTTTATTTATTTTATTTTACATTTGTTGACTGGGCTAGTGTAACTGGATATATGTCCATTTTCAGTAGAGGCCCGGGGAGATAAGCTCCAAGACATGGTCCAAATACAATAATACAATAATACAAGTACAAACAAATAAAAAATAAGAAATAAAATCTAATATTATAGTAAAAACAGCAATTTTTCTGGTAAGGAAAACAAAAAGCATCAACAACGGTAACGTGTATTGCAGCATAGAGGTTGTAACAGTATGTAACACTGAGGTAAAAAGTCACAAACAGTGCAAATTGAAAGAACTTAGACAACAATGCAGGTTAAGTCAGAGGTAGATAAAAGGAAATAATCATAGTAAAAAAAGGAAAAAAAAAAGAAAGAAAATCATCAGTACTTGCAACATGTGAAAGACAGCAGAAAGGTTAGTCAGGATCTAACACTGAGGACCTGCAGTATAATATAGTGCTATTTTTAAGTATGGTGACATAGTATAGGTTAAGTCAGAAGTGAAAAAAAAGGGAGTTTGATGTGTAGTATTGTAGCAAAGGATTTGCTTAAGAAAAGATATATAGAGGATAGACATAGTGAAAAAAAGGTAGAACAGAAAAATATAATAAGGTGGGAAAATGTAGTAGAGGACAGTAGGGAGTGGATAGATAAGTCAGGTTAGTAGAGGTAGATGACTAGTCTGGTCTGGAGCAGGGGCATTGCCAGTATGTTTTGAGGAGAAATTTAATTCTGTTTTTAAATAGAGATAGAGAGGTGAGGGAGGTGATGTCATTAGGGAGAAGATTCCAGCATTTACCTACTGTATTAGAGAAAAGAGAATCCCCAGCTCTGTTATTAGGTTTTGAGGTGTGGATAAGAAGTTTGTGAGATGATTGTAAGGACTTTAGGTTTTTATAGGGGGTGATGAGGGTAGATAAACTTGGAGTATTAGAAGGTTTGTATAGGATGTTGTGGGCAATGGTTAGTTGGTGAAATTTAATCTGTTGTTGTAGTTCTAACCATCCAAGCTGTTTTAAGTTTATACAATGATGGGTTCGGAATGGGTTGCCTGTAGCAAATCGTGCAATGTTATTATAAGTCATTTGCAATTTACTGAGGTTATTCTTGGAGAGATTACTAAAGATGGGAGAGGCATAAAGGAGTGTAGAGATCAAGTGGGTGTGGGCGATAGTAGTTTTAGCAGTAGGGGAAAGGAATGGTTTAACTCTATAGAGACAGCCAATTTTTTTATTGACAGTCTTTATGGTATTATTGATGTGGATATCAAAGTTCAGATTATTGTCGATGGTGACACCTAGTAGTTTGGTGGTATAGTCAGAAGATATTATAGTACCATTGATAGATGCCACTGAGAACTGAAGAGGAGAGGACTTCAGAGTAGGAGTGAAGAGGAGGAGTTTGGTTTTCTTTGAGTTCAAAAGAAGGCAATGCTGAGTGAACCATTGTTCAACTATGTTAAATACTTTTTGGGTGAGAGCATGAAGGTCATGGGAGGATGTAGCTCAACATAATAGTGTGGAGTCATCAGCATATTGTATACATGTGGCTTGTGGGATAGCTAGATGAAGGTCATTAATAAATATGGAAAAAATAAGGAGTCCAAGTACACCTAAGGTAATGGGTAAATGGGAGAATAAAGTATTATGCCAAAGTACTGCTTGTTGACGTTTGTCAAGGTAGAATTGGAACCATTTTATGGAAAGTGGGCCTAATGACAGAGATTTTAGGATGTTTATGAGAATCTGGTGGTTTACCATGTCAAATGCTTTAGACAGGTCAATAAATAGAGCAGAAGAAAGATTATTCAGGTTTCGTTGTTTGTTAATGTAGTCAGTAAAGGACAGGAGGGCAGTGGTAGTGCTGTGTGAGGGTCTGAAACCATGTTGACAGTTGGAAAGTAAATTGTTTTTGATTAAATGGTGAAGAAGTTGTTTATGGATACATTTCTCCATGATTTTTGCTAGGGGAGAAAGTAGGGCAATGGGGCAATAGTTAGATATTTTTGTGGACTGTCCACTTTTATGTAGGGGGATAATATGGAAGATTTTCCATAAGGTGGGGATGTAACCCTCAGTAATAGTCCTGTTGACCAGTATGGAAATAGGATAGGCTATGGCATTGGATGATAGTTGTAGATATTCAGAAGGCAGTAGGTCTGGAGAAGGAGAGCATGGTTTCAGTTTCTTCAAAAGGATTTGAATAAATGCAGTTGAGACAGCTCTGAGATGAAAGGGGGGTGGGGTTGAGGAGTGTGAGGGTAATGTGAAGGTATTTGATGATAACTGACTAGCTAGTGTTTGGTTGGCATCTGTAAAGAAGGTATTGAAGGTATTAGCTGTATGGATGGGATTTTTCTGGTCTGTATTTTGAGGGTTTGGTGTTGTGGATTGACCTGGGTGGAGTAATTGCTTAATGCTGGCCCAGAATTTCTGTGGGTTGTTGTAATTAGGTTGTTGATACTGTACAAAGTATTTTTGTTTGCCAGAAAATATGGCCTTTTTAGTGTCATTTCTTAGCATATCCACCAGGCCAGTAATGGAGACAGAAGGAAAGTTCATATCCATGGCAACAGACCATTTTTTATGGATTAGACATTGGAGTGAAAATATCAATTACTGTCAGAAGTATCCGGTTTGCAGCTATGGGGATAATGCTTGTCACTGCAAACTAGTTGTCCAGTGTGCAACTAGGTACTGGAGAAATTTCAATCATGTTTTAATAGGAAAAATGCCATTCAAGGTGTTTGAGTCTATACAGGGCACTGCCAAACACTAGAGAGAAAACTAATACATAGACCCTGGAAATTTAAGGATGATGTATTTAGGAGGATATTCTGAAGTTAGAAACAAATCAAGCAGTACTTACTGAAAACAAAGAATTAGCTTGTCAAGAATGATGAAAACAGGATAGTCATATGAATGGCTACTGCCTGGCTACTACTAATGCTGATCTCACCACAGCTTCACTCTGTTGGGATACAATGCTTCATTGCTTCTTCTCTTACCAGAAAGTCATTTATGCCCATGTGAATAAGGTCCATGCTGAACCCTTCCCTAGTCTTGCAGATAAGGCTTTTAGGCTTATGGGTCAGTAGTTCTAGTTCTGCATGTTAACAGATGTGCATTGCATATCACACAACATTTGATATTAATTTCTGTAGTGTAGGTGATATGTGTGTGAATAAAAAGTACTGAGACCCCAGGGTTGCAGTGCTTGAGGGGAGGCAACTCATGGCTGAATTGTAAATATGTAACATTGTTAGATAGGACCTTCAGTTTGTTATGTTTTCACATGTAATTTCATGTCGTAGGCACGACATGGATGGTAAACAGCAGTAACACATAATAATATTTGCTTTTGCATAGTGCACTGGTTTGGGCAATGGTTGGCAAAGTGTTTGGGTATAGGAGATACACATATCCATTACCTTTCCTGTCTACACGTAGTTAAGCAGTGCATAAACGTGAGCCACATTACTAAAGTCTGAGAGTTAGCATTGAGTCTATGAAACACACCTGCTGTTTAACTGACTCTGTGGCAGAAGGTGTAAATCCATTGACACATTTCTTTTCAAGCCCAGATGATACTGGGTTCGAATCCAGGTGTATGTAAGACTTTTAAATACTTTTAAAAAATCAGTGATAATGCAATGACATTAATTCTTTATAGCACGTTTTGCTGTCTGCTGGCATAGTGCAGCGGGGTTAAGCAAGATTTCATGGACATAGCCACATCACCATACCACCGCTGAACATTGCTTAGCATTGCTGCAGTTTGCAAAACTCTGTGCAAACACAGAATCCAAAAAGTGAAGGGATACGTTGCTTTTTCTGCTACTTATGTGTGTTGTTTGTGATTCTATTTTTTGACCTGATTATAGGTATTAAAATAGGGTAGATAGGAAAGTGGTATAATGGGGAACAAGCAGGGATAAGAACAAAGGGAAAGAAATACAGGAATGAGAAAAAATGAGGTAGGAAAGAACCATCGCTATCCATAAAAACTGATCATATTTGCAGAATATTAGGTGAGTTTGGACTGTCACCTCCAGAGAGAGGGGTGACAACATAATCATGTTGTCTAGACAATTGTACCAAACCAAGTGTGTCAAGAAGACATGCGTGTGAAATGGAGAGCTATGTATGGGATGATTTACTTTTTGTGGGGCAGGTGCACATTTTTCTTTATTCAGTAAGAGAGGACAACTGAGTAAGGGACATAGGCATGTCTGGGTCAGGTAAGTTGGATAGGTGAGTACGCAAATGCAAACAAGCAAGACAAACAAGACAAGAGACAGGGACAGTGATGGACACAAAAGAATGGGGGACAAAATTATTATTGTGAGGGTGGGGACAATGCAGGCTCATGGACATCAAGCTTAGAGACTGTCAGAATCGAGTCCTCACCCACTGGACTATCATCACTGTCCCCTTGATCTGCTGGTGGCTAGAGTGCTTGATATCTTTTCCTCCTATGGACCATGAGGGAGGGCAACCTTTTCATCCAGTGTAGGTGTACACCAATGGTGCAGTGCATGACCCTACACACCATCCTTGGCATTGAGATGCCAAGGATGGTGCAGTGCATGACCCTACGCACCATCCTTGGCATCTCCCTGTGGGTGATGAAATCACCATCTATGCCACTGCTCTCAGGAGGTACCACTGCACCAACTTCTAGGGCAGTACTACCTGAGGGCACTGGTAGTGCAAGGGCAGCAGTGGAAGTGCTGCCTGGTTGGCTGCCACATGTGCTGGACATTGATGACTGAGCCAGTGGAGGGGAGGCAGGCTGATCTAGTAGGGCTGTCCTACCTCGGTGTGCTGTGTAGCATTTAGTGATGTGGATGACATGGAGACATTTTGACGACACATAATAGAAAATAAATAATAGAGATAAGGGTTAGGGTGAGAGAAAACAAGAGATAAAATTAATACCATCATATGTGACATACAATGCATTAACACAAGTATGCAACTCTTTTATCTGAAGTATGACATTTAAGTATATGTCCTAACAGATACACACTAGACTATAGATTGCTGAAAGTAATCCTTGAAATGTACTTATATTGCACATATGAGTGCTTCATTTATACATAATACAGTTTACAGCAGGGCATTTGTGCCACTGGTATAGAGTTTTGTGCTGCAGACTAATGCATGCATACTTGCTTTTACAGTTGGGATATGCATGCTCAGTTTGATACAACTTTATAAAAGACCAAAAAAGCTATCTTTAACTTTGAAAGCTACAATAACACTTCTCTTCTGCTGTATACATGCCACATGCTTCTCTCAGTCTCTCCAACCGAGCAACATGAGCTTGTCAATTCAAATCATGTTTGTTGGGAGATGGGGAAAGAACAGAAAAGAACAGAAAAGCATTACACATACCAGTCTTGTCAATATTTAACTTTCTAATTCTTGCAAATACACTGTTACTGTTGTACTTACACAGCTGTGTGATGGCTGCAGTCTCAAACTCATGCAACCAATGGTTGAGAAGTGTCCTGTTCCTACACTGCTCTCTAGTGTGTGAGATACCAGTGGCACAGGATATAACCTGGGCCAAACTATTCCACACCTCAGACTTGTACTGGGAGACAGAGTGGTGCTTTACATAAGTCTAATAAACATCCTGGACTCCTGGACACCCCATCTCTGCGACCTAAACTTGGCACCTTCCTCTCCAATGCCAGCCATGTCTACCAGCCAGACTAGAGCAATGGAAACTGATGCTTTCCCACCAATTCCAGTTACTGCATTTACTGACAGTGTGCAAACCTGAGCAATGATGCCAACAGCGACTGGATGATGTTAAGTGGAGTTCAGCAGTACCAAGCAGGAAGAAATTAAATAATTGAAATTGGAAGGTTAATCTGACACTTGGTAGCCTGGAAATATATATTGGAAATTGGAGGGTAACTGTTAGGTGAGTTATGTTTGCAGACATGCTCTGGGCAAATAAATGTAATGACCTGACACATTTGTTTTTGCCTTTATATATTGAGAAAATTAATTTTTTACACTATGGGATTCAAACTTTGGCATAAGGGACAAAACATTTTTTTCCAGAGTGTTGATTTTCCATCTTCGCTTCAGAAAATGTGCTGATCAGACATATTCAGGGATCATACATAAATACAGGTGACAGTTTGAGCTGTTACACATGTATGTGTGTGACCTAACAAGGATATTGTATATAGATCCAGTTGTGTACGTGTCTTAAGTAATTGTGAAGGCCATGCAAGTCCAGATAGCAGAATTATACTTATAAGGATATAGTAGACAGTATACCCTCAGTCTTACATCTAAAAACACAATAATCATGTCTCATCCCTCATACATATAATTCATATCAGCTCAACTATCTAAAGTGTTATAAGTGAGAATGAATATAATGGGAAGTGGAACAATAGTAAAAGTGTATTGACTATCCTGTATTAGAACCCAGGACCATGTATGTGGCTGATCTACACTTATACCTGTTGCCACAAGAATGTTGAAATAACACTTGTCTATTTTTCAGTTCACTGCTATAAACTGCAGTGTTTCAACAGTAAAAAAGGTTGCACACCCTTGACTAGAACACAGAACCATCTGTACTGCAGCCCTACACTTACACCTACTGCCATAGGACTAGTTACAGGACATTCCCTAATTTTCTAATCATTCTTAAAGTGCTTGTGTTAACCACCATGCAACTCCACTTAGTGTGTTTGTACAGTGCCCAACAGAATTAATTGAATGTATCTGGTTTCAATTATTGGCTGTCTGAGTCCTGTTTTCAGGTGTTCGATGGCTGGGGAACCTTGCTAACTGCCTCACAATACTGCTAAGTGCATTTGCATGATGAAATACAAAAATTGCAGCAATGTGTTGTTTTTGACCTTTGCTCATTTACAGACATCCTGTTTGCAGGAGTTCTCCAGGTGTTCTGTTTGGTTCCTGGATGGGCAACTCGTCCAGTTTGTGCACTGCCACACCGCGCAAATGAGATAAGCACAGCCAAACCTGACATTTATTTTCTCCATTTCCTGTCTTTGCACTGAGCCTTGCATTGTGCAATGACCCCCAGATAAAAAGAAGAAGAAGAAGAAAAAAGGGAAAAGTAGTTATAATGAGGAAAAGCAATATATCACATACACACTACAAAATGTTAGTACACATGACATTTCTACACAGGTCTGGATTTGAACTCTCACTCCAGTGAACCTTCAGAATACAGTAAGGGTGCATTATCAGTTTTTGCCACACAAACACCTTTGCAGCAGGGAACTGAAACACAAATAAAAAGGAAAAGTAGTTCAAATGAAGCAGAGCAATCTATGAAATAAACATTATAAAATATTTGTTAGTACATGTTAAATATTTCTCCATAGGTCTGGATTTGAACTCTCACTCCAATAAACCTTCAGAACCCAATAACTGTGCCTTATCCCTCTTTGCTACTCAGACAACTTTGCAGTAAGGAACTGAAATCATTCTGCATACAAACAACTGCAACATCATCTACAGTAATATGAAACCATACAACTGTTATTTGTACATTTATTATTTTTGGATGCAGTGCACTAAATGATCACACAACCAGTTATGAGTATTGCTTGCAAATATGCAGCTCTGTCTTATCTCTCTGTGTTTGTTGGTCATGCTTCGCTTATCTGGCCAGTAATCTGAGACATGTAATCTGTAAGTCATTCTATATAATTGTTCTTAAATGTGTGAGGGTATTAAATGGCAATAATATAACATACAGTTGTCAACAAATGAAGGGGAGGCTGGATGTTAATGAACAGAACCTGTGAACTGTGTGCTGTTTACTTATATTTTCGACCTTGACAAAATTACATCTAACACTTTGTAAGTCTAACCTGACACACCCACAGGGCAGTCTGCATTGCTGTTGTGTTTTCCTTCTCCCTACCAGTAATCATTCACAGTTGCAATCCATTAAAAACAAACACTGAGGGAATGCATACATCTGATATATGGAGCCAAATATTTGAGATTCAGCAATTCTAATGAGTTCACACCTCATTTGCATCTTCATTGTGCTGACAGCCTTGAATCTACACCATATAAAGGTATCCGTGTTGCTAGGGGAAAATGAAGGTGTAGTCAATACATAAAAAAGACTATCTCTTTAGGATATATCTGCACAGAGGATTAGTTAACTTGAGAAGGTATGCTTGCATTTTGTCAGCTATATACTGCATATGCTAAAATGTCCTGGATTCACTCCCATGCATTCAGCACATTGGGCAACAAGCACCATTCAGCACTCATTGTTTACATAGAAGATACAGGTTTTACAGGATCAGGTTGCTAACCTGATGCCAAGCCCTCCTCAGAGGGTACACTATACACTCTCACACACACACACACACACACGCACTCAGACCTAAGACAATTTAGAGTGTCTGATCCACCTACAGCATGTCATTGGAATGTGGGAGGAAACAAGAGCACCTGGAGGAAACCCACATGAATGCAGGGAGGACATACAGACTACACACAGAAGGCACCCCAGCCAAGAATCAAACCAGAGAACCTCTTGCTTTGAGGCAGCAGTACTAACTGCACCATCCTATGCTGAAATGTAGTTAAGAAAAATCTGTTTAATAATTTTATTAATATATTTTGATCAGCAAAGTCTTTTACATTTTTATCTGTACATATTAGAAGTATACTGATGGCATGGACATGTTTGTTAGGGCAATTCACAGGTATACAGGCTTGGCAATACCTTAAAATAAATGTTCTGTGATAAATCTGTAGACATGTTTCAGGGACAGTTCATTTGATAGCACTTTTAGCATTTCAGAAATGGTTTGTTTGCAAAATGTGTCATTTGTCTGTTGTTTTGGGGTGGGGGAGCAAAACTGCATTTCTGTTATGGCACAAACAAGGGTATGCTGCTACTGTTACTCTCCTTTTTTGCATCCAGCCTGTTTTTCATATTTCAAATCTCTAGACTTTTTTATGTTTCTCCAGTGGGTAATACTGAAATCTTACCTTTTCTGTTTTGTCAGGGAACAGTTATTTTGTACTTATGTGCTACTTATGGGCATTGTCCTTCTGTTGTCTTTTAGGATACCTAGGATTAGACCACCCACTTAATCCTTAAAACCACCCTTCACTGACCTTAAAAATCAGGTTATTGTTGAAGCTTTTAGATGATATGGTGCCTTCCTGCTTGAGAGGGGACATGGAGATAAATCAGGCAGAATGCAGATTTGGCAGCAGATCATTGCAGATGTTAATACAGTGGGTGTCCACAGCAGGACATGAGACCAGGTGCACCATAGGGCCATTGACATGATCTCATCTGCACAGAGGAGAGCAGCTGCAGTGGGCCATGACTGAATGAGTATGGAGGGGGGGCTGCTACAGAGCCACCACTAACAGCAAATGAAGAGTTCCTGTCAGGGATTCAGACAGCTCCCAGGAAAGTGCAGAACAGCATGTCCTTGACATTGGTGCTACTGTTTCAGGGACAGCAAGTATATCCCAGGAGGAGCTTCCAGGTAGGATTTTGTATCTCAGTTGTTATATACTGTTGTATATTAAAACAATTTAAATCAACATTTTAGTACTGTTTCACAATATTTTTTGGGGGGGGATTGAAGATTGCTACAGTTAACACATTCTGATTGATTACACATGGGCTTAAGTTGGAGTGTCATCCAAGTTCTTGTTGAAAATATAGTTAATGGATATATAAAGGGGAAATAGTATTACTCCTGTGTGATTGTCAACTGTGATGTCCATAGGTGTTGCTTAACTTTTTCCAGGACCATCTGGCATACAGAGGATACCATCATCTGCACATGATAAGCCAAACATTTTTATGTTAGTACTGATGAGCAATTCAAAGAAATATTTTAGTGTGTGATGTTGATGTCAGGACTGTTGTATGTATTGCTGTACTGTCTAATAGTGACAGTACTATTTTGTTAGCATATATCGCACTATATTAGTGTTAGTAGTGTAGGTATCAATTGTTACTGTATTTGTTACTTATTATCCCAGGTGATCCTCGCAGTGGATTTGTGGGACTTCTTCCACCTGATGTCAGAGTATCATCAGACTCTGATGATGACAGTGGACAAAGAGAGGCACAGTTTTGAGAGGCACAGTTTTGAAGTGCAGAGGTTAAATCTGACACTAAAGTTGACATACAGCCATCCCCTAAATTCCATCGGGCACAGCCAGTAGGTCTATGTCTACCCATTCCAGTGAGTCCACAGATATTGTACAGGTGGAGGGTGAGACAATCGATCAGGAAAGTGTGGTTACTGTGGCTTCAGTGCCTGTTGACTCTGGCCATAAGCAAAGTGTGGGTGAGGTACCATGCAGGGGGGTTGTTAAATGCTTGGAGGAGGCCTGCTGTCCATCCTCCACCTGAACCAGGTTTCTCTTCCAGTGCCACTCAATCTTTAGGACCATCATGGAGGCACAGGCACATTTCTTTAAGTGCTCCAGAGAAATGCTTGTGGTTGTAGATGTGACACAGGCTGACATGCCTGACTGCCTCTATCATGTTGCCGATTCAATGGATCAGATGAATGACACGTTGGAACAAGTGGTGTCTGTGATAGAGCGTCTGCTGGGAGGGGGACAGCATCCTTGTGGGTGTAGGTCAGCCACATCATCTACTGTTCGCCAATGTGGCCATGCCCGATCACACTGCCATAGTGACAGTACTTCCATTGCTCAATCTGTGGGTGAGCGGTCCACATACAGATGTAGCAGACCATAGGGTTATGGCCCTAGGTGTACTCATGATGGGATATCATCCAATAGACATCAGTAACATTCAGGTAGTAGCAGTGCATCTGACCGTGGGTGTGGATGTGCCAATACAACTCCTGGCAGTGACACTTTTTGTGGTCGAGGATGACAATGATGAACTGTCACCTCTACCAAGCACGGCTAACACCTGTCTAACACACCAAAGCATGGAGCTAGCACAGAGCCTGGCTGTATTTATGCAGCAACTCACACACTGATTTCACCTTGAGGACCCCTACAGAGACACACATTCACACACACACACACACACACACACACACACACACACACACACACACACACACACACACACACACACACAAAACAGTTACATGGTTCAGCCATGCAGCTTAAAACTAATTTTGTCTCACTAGCCATCTGTTGCTTTATCCAAACATTTGCCTAGTTTTCTTTCTTACTCACACACACTCACCGACCTTTTGTGTTAGCATAGACTTCCTGCCCCCCCCTCCCCCGGTACCTGTGCAAGTGATAACTGCATCATATCCCTGTTTTGTATCTTCTGGATTCAGAACTACACAAGCTTTGTGTCTGATGTTCAGTGTGCATGGCTGATGTAGAGCCTAGTATATCCGCATTTGTGATGTTGAACTGGTAATTCTACCTTTGACTTATATTGGTCTTAGAAAGTAAGACAGTTGATAGCATAAATATTTTCAAACTTTATTGTGAATGATCTTGTGAGGGTTGTGAAGTCTGAAACTGCAATGTGTATCATTACTTTCTAATTTCTCTCTTTAATGATTTTCCAGTACAAGAGCAGCCACAGTGGTGCAGCGGTTAGCGTTGTCACCTCACAGCAAGCGGTTCTCTGGTTTCACCCTCAGCTGGGGTGCCTTCTGTGTGGAGTCTGCATGTCCTCCCTGTGGTTGCGTACGTTTCCTCTGGGTGCACCAGTTTCCTCCCACATCCCAAAGACATGCTGCAGGTGGATTTAACACTCTAAATTGGCCCTAGGCATGCGTGTGTGCATGTGTGTGTGTGTGCCTTCTGTGGAAGGTTGGGCCCCGGGCTGGCAACTCGACACAGTAAAACTCCACTGCCAATCATGAGCAGACAGGTGATCCGCTGTGGTGACCCCTAACCGAGAAAAGCCGAAAGAAGAAGAAGAAGAATGATTTTCCAGTACAAAAGTATGGTGCTAAACTGAGGGCATACAGTGACCATCACTACCTTTGTGAGGTAAGACTGTGTGAATCTTTGATGCTTGAGGCCTACTACTTAATAATAGACAAATATACATCAAATAAGTCTCTGCTGTCGCATGTTAAGGTCATTTCTGTATAAATCTCCCTTTTACCTGCTTACACTATCAAGTAACAAAATTCAAGGATATGTCAGTCATTTACATTATTACACAATACACTTCATGTTTAACACTTACCTTGTAAATCCAGCAGTTGCAACAGTTTTCATTCAGGGCTGACTGATTCCATCTGATGTAAGCAGTACACAGCCAATACATGGGGAGGTAAACGTTGTGACAGTTGCCTGGCATCAATTTTACTATATGGATCTGTGTTGTTGGAAGGTTTTAGGCCCTTAGGTGGTGAGTGAGTGTGCTATACATGGTCGCTTAGCCAATGTGAGGGCATATTGAGCATGCCTATGTCTGCCTTTACCCACAGCAGCTGTTGCTTCCCTCTCTGACTCCTCACCTGCATGTGGCTGTGTTGACATTGACATTGGTGGTGGGATGTGTGCTCCTTTCCCTTGGTAATCCTGCTGAAGCTGTTCTCAGGATGATATTGTACAGCATGACACATGCTCTGAATATTTCAATATGTGTCCATGGATTGTACTGCAGGCTCCCCCAGATGAATCTAGCCACCAGAACTGCGACTTCAGCAGTCTAAACAAATGCTTCTATGATATTTCTGGTTTGAGTATGTGGCTCATTATGGCATTCTTCAGCAAGTGTGTATGCATTTCTGATGGGTGTCATCAGCCATGGTTCCAGTGCATAACCTTCATCCCCTAGTAAATAACCCTGTGAGATATCCCCCCCAGTGAACATCTAATACATAGGATGGGTTCCCTTTAACTTGCGATGTCCCTGAGTTGAGGACAGCAGAGGTTTCAGAGTTCTTGTAGTGTGTCTCTATCCACCCTATAGGGCTCTACAATTTCCACATCATGTAGGTTGCGATAAGTTACCCAGGGTATGAAAACTCCTCTCCTTCTTGGTCTTGCTTTATTAGCATCAGCAGCATAGACTTCAGCCTGTTGCACATACACATGAATTAAAGCAGCAGCAGCCCTTAATATTGCTTCTCTGTAGACTACTTTCTGTGGCTGTATTCTAATAGGTTTTGGAGTTCACAGGAAAAAACAGTACTGAGTCTACAGGATTGCTTTATAGCTTGTTGAATAGCTCCTCCATCTTGGACTGGTTGATTAGCATACAATTCAGCTGCTTATGCTGTAATTTGCATGCCACTGTGTTTATCTTGTTTGCACTGATGTGCGCGAATCTACACACTGTGTAAAGCCTCTTACTGAATCCAGAATGGTGCGCTATCATGTATGCATCACATGGATCAAGAACTTGCATACATATGTCACATGTTACAGATGGTAAACAGTGTTATGAGTATAGGAAATGCAAGTAAGAAATGTGCCGTTTGTTGCAGTCTTCAGTAACCTGGGTTCAATAGCACTGGTGTCTACACATGGGGTGGCAGATGGCAATATGGATTATCAAAGTACCATTTTTCAGTGGTCAGTAGAGTGAAATCAGCATAGATATGTAACATTGTTGTACCAGTAGCTCAGCAGATAGGCTAGTTACCTTAGATGCTGGGAAAAATCAGAAGACTCTGTCCCCGCACAAGGCATTTGGATTCAGATGACAGCATTGGTATTTTAGAATAGTATGATGTGGGGGTTGTACTCCTGAGCTGCTGGCAATCTGGTGGAATATTAAACTAAGGGCCCATCTTCCAAAAGTGATGGCAGTTCAGGAGGTTTTTACAAAACCAGTAACACACCTTAATGAAAAGCAAGGCCATTTCATATGCAGCCTGGCCAGGTTTCTTCTTGTCAGTTTAAACTGCATGCCATATCTCCTTAGTGAAAGTCATAAACTTATAAATACCCTACCTACTCAGTGAAGTAAAATAAAGGAATAATACATGAAAAGAACTGCTGCTTCACTGGGGGATGTCAGCTTACTGAATACACTACAAAAAGCCATGGCCTGCCCTGCCCCCACCCACAAAATAGCTGCCGTAGCACAGGGAACCCATAATCCCTAATATCAAATCCTATTCCATTGCCATACTGCATTCCTGAAAGTGATTTCCTATTGGTAATTTAAAACCTGATATTGATAGTCCTGACACTGTAAATTAAATTGCTGTCCACAAAAAAAAAAAAAAAAAGAAAGAAAGAAATTTATGAAACTGGCTATTACACTTTTAGGCTATCTTTTTTTTTAGGGTGGCTTTGCCTGCATTCCTTGAAATAGAGGTTTGTAGGAGGATACTCCAGCATACATACCTTCAAAGTTAGTATCTCTGATTTATAATCATACGTATAAATTTTGCTGTTCCAAGGACTGCATTTAAGATGTTTGGACTTTCAGTGTGTATCTCTTAACAACATATAGAATTATGCAGATTGTGACACCCCTGCACTGGCCCAGTAATCAAGGAGCCTCATTCCTCACCACTAACACCAGCGAGGGATGTACACATTGGGAGAATGACAAGTACACACAGTAAAGTACAATTTCCCTTAAGAGCATACAGAGATCATAGTCAGTCTGGGGCTGGTTTCTCCCTCTTTCTCCAGATCCCCAACAAGACTCCCTACTGGAGCAACTATGGGGTTGAAATCTCAGCTGAGATGTCAAACCAAAATCTCCAGCATCCTCTCTGTCCAACCAGTGCTTCATGTCCCTGGCCAAGTAGCTGACACACACACAGACATTGAGATATGATTTATACAGAAACACAAACACACAGCTGAGAATGGCTGGCACAGGTTTACTAGCTATGGCCCCTTCTGCCCAGGCTATAAGGTAGTACCAGCTGTCACCAGCCACTACTTATCAACTACTTTTAAGGCCCTTACCAAAGGGTGCCCAATCTTACTGTGTAATGTTGCTATTAATCCAAATGGTAGTCTGACCAAGAGCAAGGCTATTTAGGGGTGGCGTGTATAGTGTCATTAAACACATATGCAAATACTCTAAGAGCTTAAATATCTTTAAACAAACCAGCCACAATTAAAAGGTTTAAATATATTTAATAATAAATAATAAAAGAACAAAACAATACTCAAACAACACAGTAACTGCAGAGTCCAGAATCACAGAAAATATGTTAAAACAACATTGCAGGACAGTCTCAAATAAACACAGAAAACATCTAACTAATCTTTACTATATTCCTATCTCTAAAAGAAACTATTCCTTAAATAACTTACTTCAGAGAAAGACAAATGTAGTGCTGATAATGAGTGGATGTTTTGAGATCCAAGACAAGATACAAAATGCACAGACTTTAACTGAGAGAGTTCTTAAATTAATAATCAACATTACTGCTGGGTTAGCTCAGATGACATCACTCTTTGTCACCTGCCTTCAGTTCCCAGGCTAACAGAAACTTAACAAAATTTAACATTTCTCTGTGAAAAATACATATCTCTCAGATGTGCAGCTGCTAGGAAGTCACAGAGCAATAAAACCACTTTACATTTTAAACCTGGTAATTATTTCTGTTTCAAGACAATAGAAATGTCTAGCTCTAGACATCCAGTCTCCTTCAGTGAAACTGAGAGACAATTACAATCATAAAACATTCTGATTCCAACCTATTTTCTTGAAGCCTCGCAAGTTAACTCTTCTACTATTAAAACATACACTTGCACAGGTATATAGTTTATATACATTTCTGTTCTTTTCCAGTAGGGTAGACTGTGGTCAAATTTTAGCTCAGTACTTTACACACACTTCTGCACCAGTAGTTTAATATACACATAACATATAGTTTTCTTACATTTGTAAGACAATCATATGAATCATATTAATATTCACAAATGACATAGAATTATTTACAAAATTCCAGCTAGCTGGGCTAGCAGCTTCACAGAGATTTTTTGCCCCTCTCTGGGACAGCACTTTGGTCAGGTCAAAGGCATTGCAGTTCCTTCCATTCTGATATACAGCACTAAGGGGCTGTGCACCATTAGTGACAAGCTTGGCTGTTCTTATGCAATAATTTGCACTGAATCACAGCATGTACTACTGTGAATTGTTCCCATATTCTGTGAATGGCAGCTCATCTAATCTAATCTAATCTAATCTAATCTAATCTAATCTAATCTAATCTAATCTAATCTAATCTAATCTAATCATCTTACACACAACTGTGTTATACTTCCAACACCATAACATGGCCTACAAGAAACCCTGATGCATATAATATATCATGTGTCCCCTTCCTTCCCCTTTAGATATTAATGACTGTAATGACACACCACTGTGACACACTACTGCTGCTGATAAGGGCTTCCATTGTTTAATATTTCAACTGAAACCTATTACTTTGCAATCAGAGCTGCACCTCTGCTGTGCATCTTGACCTCTGCTGGAGCTACAGCATAGTGATTTGTTGAACTGTAGCTACATTAAGAAACAAGCATTAACGTGAGTTCAGTATGAGGAGTAAGTCAAACACCAATGTGCTTGATGATCTCGGATCCAGAAAGTAAGTGTTGCCATGGGTTTTGCAGGAGGGTCAGGTCCATTAGCACTCATTACATAGTTTTGATGAATTCACTTTGATAAGTGAGTAACAGGTCTTATGAGCTGTAACTTGATAAACTGCGCAAATCATACTTTGTCTCTCTGTGCTGCTCACTGTGCTATATTGTATTTCCTCCCCCCCTAGAGCACTGTGTTGTATTATGCTATCTCTGCCCTGTCCACACTGTTCAAGACTGAAGAAATGTGCTGTTTTATACTATTTCCAACCAACATATCGTGCCATATTGCACTATATATACCTACTGCAGGTAAAGATGTCGTACCCCTTTGTCACATCAGGTAAAGACAGACATTGCGCAATGGTCAATCTGCAGTGAGGTATCAGTAATCTATCTATTCATTCACAGCCAATTTTTCCCATTTTTTGCACACGAGGTTGGGGTGTTCCTTTAACAGTAATAACTCTATGTAATTAAGTACTGTCTGCTGCCTAAATTACTGAACCACATAAAAAGATATTAAGGGTGTCAGCAGAAGGAGTGGTAGCTAAAGGATCATCTACAGCATGGAATTTGCTATCCATTATTTATTTGCAGTCCTTGAGATATAAGTCATAACTACAAAGAGATGAATCTATGCTATGGATTTTTATTAACTAGAATTAATGCAGTATGATACAGGGGTGGCTGTATCATCAGCATAGAGCACTAGTGTGACAGTTCCACTTTCACTTGACATGTCATTGATAAAGAAAGTGAACCACAGAGGTTCTAACAATGAGCCACAGCGGACCCCTTGCATCACAGCAAGCAGTGGTAAGATTGATTTATTCCACCTTACTAACCAGTATCTATTTTCTAACTAATGAACAAATCATGCTCTGCTTGCAGCAAGTTAGTTAGAATATTTAGCAAAGTGTTATGATCAACCACAGCTGTGGATAGATATAAAATGAGTACCTCAATAACTTTACTGCTTGTTAGTTAAACACATATAAAATTAACATCCACCAAGACTGTATTTTCCATCTGCTGCTCTGAAGCCATCTTGTGACCCAAAACAAGCTTGTAATTTTTCAGAAATTATGACAGCACACAATTTGAACAAGAAGACAATAGCCCTTTAGTTGTTTAAGGTCAGTGATACCCCATCATTATCAGGGGTACAGTAAGTGCCCTTTTCCACCTTTTTGAAGGAGTACAATGCTTGCCCATTTCCAGACAGCTGGAACAAGACCTTCCTTAATATAGCAATTGATTAGTATTGCTCTGGGTCTGCGAGAACAGATGCTGAGAACTTTAGACATTGAATCACCTGATCAATTGTACCAGCAAAGAAGACAAGTGGACATTCCTTATGAGTTGGGATCAGGGAAGAGGAAAGATTTATGCTTGTTGTAACTTGAAAGGGTGCCAAAGGGGGAAATAAAATAGTTCAGTTTCATCACGAGTTATGCCATGGGCTGGAGTTGTAGATGGAGCAGAGTATGTCCTGGGCATGTATTAGGTTACTGATACATTTCCAGAATGTTCAAGGGTTATGAAAATTGTCACATTGCTGTAAGGAGCTTTGCTTTCCAGTACGTAATGCCAGCTCTACATTATTCCTTGCTTTCCTACAGTTCATAAGATTGCTAAGCTTGGTGTTACTTGTACCAAAAAAGATCACTCAGTCTGGGAAGTAATCTAAGCTCTGCTGGAATTATATTTTTAATCTTCCTGTTTATGCAAAGGGAATTAAAGTATAGAAGATTTAGACAGGTTCTACAGAACAGCACAGCTTCAAAAATGGCTAAATGCAAACTGGAGTACAGTTAACTGACTTCTTAGTTTGTATAAAGGCCATAGGTTCAAATCTGGTCAGGTTTATAGCACAACAGAGACATTTTATGATAACCTATATTGCAAATATTAAGTAGCTCTTAAAAGTCAATATTTGCATAACTTGAGGTTAATTAGACATGCTGTAATTGCAGCTGTTGAGCTGCTATAATGATTCAGTCTCCTCTTGTTCATTACTCATCGTAGGCAGTCCTGAGTTGCAGGCACTCAAACCCTAAGAGTCACCAACTTGCTGTACAGTATGCAACTGGTCTACAGCATGGAACAAGAAAACAAATAGAAGTGGAATTCTAAATGGTGCTCTGGAAAAGTCAAGGTGCAGAATGACCATGCAATATTTCCATGTTTATTAATGGCTTATTTTATTAGACGCTGTACTGTATCTAGCTGATAAAATTGTGCTGCTCAAATATCAGTCACAAGTGCCATTAATTAGTTGAGGATGAGATGACCATCATAATTACAGGAGCGATAACTAATTTTAAACCCATTAAAGTTACTACTATAGACAATTTACCAAGACTGTGCTGTTAACATTTTCTTATCACTAGTCTGAGATGGTTAATTTGACAGATCTCTGAGCAAAAAGCAAACTAGATTGCAAACTAGATTGCATTATTAGGCAGCACACTTGAGGACCTGGAGAGTACATTTATAGACTACCCACATGCAGCCATTACAACCGCACTAGTATGGAACAGTCTTAAAAATACAGCTGAAAATAAAGCCACTGTTACTGGTCATCATGGTGGGATAAATGGGTGAGAAACACAATGACATTTATTGAGCCATATATCAAGTCAGGCCATATACCTGCATTCCTCTGACCAGCATATGATCAATCAAATACTTTAAAAAATGGAAGAGCTGGAAAACCACCAGTGGCACAATATTCTCAGAATAGTTGGCCTTGCAGGTGGGAAAGGCAGACTGAATATGAATGGTTTAAGAACATGGCTAAAGCTTTGAATCTGCACAGTCAATGTCACTGATAACTGAAAATCTCCTTACAACACTGCACCTGCTAAACTGGTACCAGAAAAGTTGTCTAAGCAAGTTATTTTTAAATTTTATTTTGCATTGCTTAACTAAGAGATGAACATAGTATGTTGACTACCACAAAAGAAGACAGATCCTGTTTTGCTTAAAGAATGCCGGGTCCAATGTCTATCTATACTAAGCAATCTGTAACTGAAACTCTGTATAAAAAGTATGCCTTTTATGCAGAAAAATAGTTGTACTACAGAAACAATGTGCTTCCCTACATTTGGTCGAGTTAATACAATTCAGGTAATGCTTTCCTGTAAAACCCATTCAAAAATGTAGCTTAAAATTATTTAAATCACAAACGCACACACACACACACACACACACACACACACACACACACACACACACACACACACACACACACTCACACATGCTCACACACACACACACACACACACACACACACACACACACACATGCAAACTTTTTTTTTTCAGGGGAAGAAAGCCAACCTGCATCCCCTTTGCCTCCTTAATTATACATACCAACCCCAGGATTTCTCTGCAGTGAAAGAAAAGGAAAAACATCCACCCAAAACTGAAATGCCAGCTTCCATAATACAACACTGTGGAATTAAGTGAAGCAAAATGTTAACGTTTCAGTAAGAATACTAATGATGTCTCAATGAAGTATGAGCAGGCTGTCACAATGTGTTGACAATTTGCAAGTGCCTCAGTACATTATCAATGAAATGGCAATCAGAAATAATTTGTTTGCAACCTCTGAGACCACCACTGCCATCATTCAGTTAAATTGATTAAGGCCAATCCAGGCCAGTTTGACAAAATTTCCATTCACCAAAGCTGGACCCACTTTTAACTACTCAGCAATCTAAGAGAATAACCAGTTCTGGTAATCCTGGTGCCATAACCAACCCACACAAAAACTGTGGGCCACCCAGGAAGTCCAAACAGTGGAAATAACTTTTGAGAAGAAGCCACCAATCCATACAAACTTATATGGAATAGCTACTTCATATACCAGTTAGCATTTCCATGGCTACCTTGGAGAAAGACACATAATGTCATGTGGACACACTTTTGAGCTCAGAGAATAAACATCAGGAGGCCTGGAAAAGTGCATCAGTTTAAGGCATGTGACATCCTAGGAATTACTGGCTAGGAATACAAACTCTCCTCAAATAAAGATGACACTCTGAGAATAACTCAACAGGAGTTATTAGAATGTGTTCTGTGTGATACTGGGATTAAGTCTACTTATTTTCCAGTGAGCAGATCCTTTGTAACAATGAACTTTAGAAGCCAGCTGCTGAATTAATTTCAGGCCAGAAACACAAGCTCTAGCATAAACTCTTACTGCCTACTTCAGTACTATAAAACATGTTCGCATCAAGCACAACTGTTATTAAGGGGTTAGAGTATAATTTTTAGAGAAACCTGTTGCCACTTAGTTATCAGTGAGATACAGAAGCCTTATTACTAAATCTTACACTTACTATAACAATTGGAATTCTTGAAACTTTATTTATTAGGACTTAATTATCTACTTTTTATTTTTGCCTGTGATAGACTAAAGAAACTCAGCTCCTGGGCAGTTTCGTCACTTGCATTCTATCCAAGCTATGTGGTCCACTTAAACCTTTACACAATAGGAAAGTAAATAAAGTTGCAAGGGGGGTATGCAAGATGTCTGATGGGAAGACAGTAAGGTAGAGGATATGGTCAGATGTCTAAGAAGGAGTGTTCGTTCTCTGTCAAAGAAATTTGGTATGGACAGCATTGGGACCAAACACCAAATAACCAGCAAAGGCAGCCAACAACTGCAGAATGGGAACCCAATAATCAGTCACAAACTGATAATCCAGGAAGTAATGTAAAACATTTCTTCCTGGATTATCAGTTCATGACTGCTATTGGGTTCCCATTCTGGAGTTGGCGGTTGCCTTTGCTGGTTATTTGGTGTTTGGCTCCTGAGGTTTACAGCTGTAACCACTTGGATATGTTTTATGTTCTTTGTTTAATGGACAGTAATGGATAAGGCATTTGTTGAAATCTTTAAAAAAGGCAAATGAACCTGTTGTCAAACCATCTGCGTGGCGTTGCAGAAATTCAGTTTTCATCTGTATGACTCCCTCATAGCCCTCTCAACAGACAGACAACTGGAAGCAGTCCATTTTCTTAAGAAATTCAACCTCCTCAAGCTCCATAAGGAAATACCTCTCTTCTTGGAATCCTAGTCACAGAACAGGAGGAAGATCTGTCATCAGGCAGGCCCCTAAATGGAAAGCAACAGGATTAGATGGTCTAAACAGTGAAATTTACAACTTCTAGCCCAACTATCTTTAAATGGGAAGAATCTGTTTCAAAGCATGCACATTTCGGCAAATTCCACATATTCTTTTAAAACATATGTTATTAATATACTTCCAAATTAGGTAAGAACTCAGCACAAGTAAATCACTCTTATCTCATATCCCTCAATTATGTTCAGACTAAATTATATGCAAAGATTCACATTAAAACGATACTGCTCTTTGTCCTCCAACCAATTTTGCATTCCACACCAGGTTTATTAAGGATCATACACACTTTTTAGGCAAGGCTCAAAAGACAAACCCACCTCCTTAGAAAACAAAAATGGAAAAAAACTAAGGGTAATGCTGCTCAATGCCAGAAGTCTAAATCTCAAGATGCAGGCACTCAATGCACTCCTCAGCATGGAGAACATCGACGTCTGTGCAGTAACTGAAACCTGGTTCAAGGCTCCTGAGAGTACCCCAGTGCTACCAGGCTATACCTCGTATCATGCTTTTCGGCCCCAAAACCCGGGCCGAACTACAAAGGGAGGGGGAGTGTCCATATTCATCAAGGACACCCACACCTCCAGGTTAGTAGCAACACATGAAGCATCAGAGACCATACAGGTGCAACTAACCATAGGCAAAACTGCTATACAACTGGTAGCATGTTACAGACCACCCTCCCAATCTCAGGAACCCCACTCAGCCTTCCTAAAGACATTGGAGGATATGAATGTATCACAAAATACCATCATACTGGGAGACTTCAACTACCCAAAAATAGATTGGGTACATTATTCTAGCCCTAACACCCTAGCCCAAAGGTTCCTTGAATTCATAAATTCAAATGCACTGGAACAACTAGCCACCTCTCCCACTAGGGGAGATAATATACTAGACCTGATCATCATAAACATGGGGACAAAATGCTCCACACTGGAGGTATACCCCTCACTAGTGAGATCTGACCACAAACTAATCACCCTGGATATACATATCCCACCTCCACCTCCAGCACAAAAGACCACAGTGAAAAACTTCTCAAAAGCAGACTTCACTCTTCTTAAGACTGAGATGGTATCCTTTAAGCCCACTGGGCCAGTGGATACCACATCTCACAATGCCGAATCCTTCACAAATGCTTTCTATGGACATCTCCAAGAATGCATGGATCATGCAATCCCAAATAAATCCAAGTCCCTCTCCACCAAAGGCAAGTGTCCTGTTTGGTGGCCCTCAGCCATTAACAAATTGTATAACAAAAGAAGGAAGCTACTGCACGTCAGAGCAAAATCCCATAAAGGGAAGACATCTCTGATCAACATTAGCAGAAAACTACGTTCTCTCATAAAAACATCCAAGGCCAACTTTGAGAGAAAAATCGCTAAGGACACTAAAGATAACCACAAAGCCTTCTTCAGCTATGTTAGAAACCTGGGCAGAAACCCTCAGATATGCTCAGAGTTAGTTCACAACAACGAAAAATACACTGAACCCACAGATATTGCCAACATTCTGGCTGACAGGTTCAGTGCAAATTTCTCCCCTCCCTCACCCCCAAAAGAAGAAATACTTATCCCAGCTGAATGTAATCTCCCTGTCATCTCAGATGTCCAAGTGAGAAACGCCCTCAACAAAGCTAAAAACACAGCATCAATGGGACCTGATGGTATCCCGGGTTGCGTGCTACGTGAACTCCAAGAGGAGCTAAACCCGCACATAAAAATGCTATTTAACCTTAGCCTTACTACAGGATATTACCTGAACACTGGCGTACAGCAACAGTGGTCCCACTCCACAAAGGGGGTACCTCTACAGACCCTGGGAACTACCGCCCCATAAGCTTAACCAGCCTGGTCTGCAAAGCTATGGAAAGAATCATTATGGAACTCATAAACAGAGACATAGGGGACCTACAGATACTTGACCCCACCCAGTTCGGCTTTGTAAAGGGCAGATGCTGCCTTTTGAACCTGGTTGATTTTTTCAAAACAGTCACTAGAGCCATTGATGAGGGCAAAGCAGTCCATACAGCCTACCTGGACTTGGCTAAGGCCTTCGACACAATACCCCACTCAGGCATCATAGATAAGCTCAACAGCTTAAACGTAAACCCTTATGTCACTAGATGGGTTGCAAACTGGCTAAAGGACAGAACCCATAAAGTTAAAATCACTGGAGCAATGTCAGACTCAAAGACAGTCACAAGTGGTGTCCCACAGGGATCTGTCCTGGGACCCCTCTTGTTCGGCATTTATTTCTCAGATGTTAAAGCAAACATGGGAGGGCTGTGGCTGACAAAGTTCGCAGATGACTGCAAACTAGGCGCCATAGTCGATACACAAGCAGACACATACATCCTACAAAAAGACCTCACAGAAACGGACAACTGGTGCCGGAGTCATGGCCTTAAACTAAATGCCAAAAAATGTATAGTCATCCCCTTAGGGAAAAACAAAGTACCCACAAATTATCACATAGACAGCAACCCACTGAGTACAGAAAAAGTAATCAGAGACCTAGGGACCCAAGTCGACAGCGACCTCTCATTTGACACCCACGTTGCCAAAGTGGTTAGAAAAACATTCTACCTTGCACACCTCATCATGAAGGGATTCACATCCAGATCCAAGGATGTCATTGTACCCCTATACTCCTCCCACATCAGACCCATGATTGAGTACAATGCCCCATTTGGTATGTACCTCACCCGGCATTTGCAACAGCTGGAGAGACCACAAAAGTACCTCACCAAGAGGATCAATGGTCTCCAACATATGTCTTATTCTGCCAGACTAAAGAAACTTCAGCTCTATTCAGTAGCATACCGCCTGCTCAGAGGTGATCTCTGCCTGATGTACAAGGCCATGTCCAATCAGGATCTGATGGACATGCTCCATCTCAAAAAATCCAAATCCATCAGGACCACGAGAGCTAAAGACTTAAACCTCGGCACAAGTATGAATAGGACATGCTAGAGGGATAGATTCATAACCCATAGGCTTCCCATGCTTTGGAACAAGATCCCAGTTCATGTTAGGCAGAGCCCCTCACTGACTCTCTTCAAGAGAAATCTTGATGAGTGGATGGGAGATCGTAAGTTTACCCCAGGGGTCACATCTGTGTCACTGCTAGACAGGGGCACAGTAAACTAATTCTATTATATAAGGGGGCCTTCATTGTGTCACTACTAGACAGAGGCACATTATTCTAAATTTATTCTGTACATTTTTGTAACATTTCATGGGGTGGCAAAAGCCACATCACTATGGCTAGGCTTACAAATGCCCCAGGGCAGATAGCCTAGTACTAAACTATGAAACTATGAAACTACTAACCAAATTCATTAATAGCTGTTTGAGCAAGCATTACCTAAGAGTGCTGATAACTCTGCATGATAGCCAACCAACAGTGCTTGTATTTGTGGACTTCAAACAAGAGAGGTTCAACTCAATTGACTTACTTACTGGAGGTGGTATCTGAAAACGGGTTTACTTGTCTTTTCACCATAGCCATTCAAGTATCTATAACATGTTTTTAGCTTCTGTAAACATTCCAAGAATTCTTTCTTCCTCCCTCAACTACAGGACACCTCAGGTGTTAGACTCAAATCTTCAACTCCTTAATAGAATGTTGCACACAACCAAACATCACTTCTACATCACAACAACCCTATTTCTCCTTTAGATATTTACTGCCCCCCCCAATCTATTGCAGGATAATGTATCAGCTTAGGCTGCTCCATGCTTCTTAACTGACCACATGGTTATAATGTTCATCCTTCTCCATGAAACACATGAGAATGACTAGACTCAGATTTTTTATGATGTTTGCAGCATTCCAAACTTACATCATCAGAAGTCGAATAGACTGCTGCCTTATATTGCTAGTATGTTACAGGATGATGTCTTAGTGGATATTGCCTCAGGCTTCATAACTGATCAGATGGCTGTAATGTGTTCCTTCTCCTCATAAGAATGACTATACCCAGAAGATATGGTCCTGCATTATTATCTGATAATGATCATGCAAAGTACTGGACAAGGGGGTGGGACAGTTATTCAAGCCAGTCTCCAACTCTCTGGACACTATGCTGTTATTCTATTGGTGGGGGACCATAAAAACAGAACACGAGGAAATGCTGACTGGCAGTGAAAGCACAGTTACTAGCATTATCCATCTAGTGTTATTGTTTAGGACTACTCCCCTTCCTAAAGTATTCAGGCCAGTACTGCAAACCTACTACACCAAGCCACCCTCAGAAACAAATATGCAATCAGAAAATAAATAAACACCCACCACTCAAATGTACAATTCAAATGTCCACAGAGGAACCCAATTACATCCCCAAAGATCCTATTCTACAGCCCTTAACACCTAAATTAAGAAAAAGTATTTTCCACCACCACACTTCAAATGTTTAAAATTCACCATGCAATAGACATCTTTAATAAATGTACTTCTTGTAAACAGACACAGGACTGCAAAAACATTATGCTACAAATTTTTAGCAGACAAAAATTAATATGCTGAATGCAGGTAATATCAGGAATAATACTTATTAACCACCTTCAACTCTGACACTGTTGTCATCACAAAATCCTGGCTGAAAACAGATATCCCAAACCTAAGCTTTAATTTCCCTACAACTGAAGAGCAGGTGGAAGAATCTTTTTTGTAGAAAAGGACAATTTAAAAGCTATCTCCTCTCCCAGAATGCTCTGTAAATTCCCATGATCCTAAGAGATAGGTAATAGCTATACAACACAGACATTCCAATGTACTAAACTTGAGGCTAGCTTAGCCGCTCTCAGTATATAACTAAATTCAAACTACTTCTCAATAAAATGACACTTCACCCACACACTCAAAAAAGATCTCTTTCTCAGAGGCTTTAAACTTAACCTACTCAAATAATCCAGTGGTGAAGCTATTGATACCTCACTGACCAAATTCTTACTCATATAATCAAAGAATGCATTTAATAATTATCTCTGTCTTAAGACAATAGAAAGAAACTTCTAGCTCAGACATCCTGTCTCTTAGCTTGAGATCACACACAGTTGTAAAATTCTTTTTTTTATCAGCTTTTCTTAGAGTTTGCAAGTTAACTCTATATGTCCCAGTTCTCTACCATAAAAAACATACATTACATAGGCATTGAGTTTACACAAATTTCTGTTTTCTTCCAGCAGGGTGCACTGTGGTTACAATCTTAAAGCTCTGCACATAACACAGTTTCCTTACATTTGTAACACAAGCCAGTGGATCATATTAATATTTACAATGGCATAGAATTATTTACAAAATTATTTCTAGCTAGGCTGGCAGCCTTCACCCCCCCCCCTAGAGAACTCAAGCTAATTTTTCAAGTGACCCTTGAGAAATGTTGCTTGAGAGGGTTTGGTCTATCTAGGTATACCTTACCCCATTCCCTGTCTTGAGAGCCCATCTGTATTAGCATTGCTAATCCCACTGCAGTGCTGCACTGACATATCATATGCTTGGAACTCTAGGCTCCATCCTAGCAACTTGGCATTTTGCTGGTTTGGTCTATGTAACAATGTTAGGGGATTGTGATCTGTAACTGCAGTGATTTTTTTTCTATACAGATAAGGCTGAAGTTTCTGCAGTGCCCACACTATTGTTAGACATTCCTTTTCTATAGCTGCATAGCATTTCTCCCTGGGTTGGTGCCTATGACTGAGATAAATCACTGGGTGCTCTTCCCCCTCTGAAGAAATCTGGCCAAGTACAGCCCTCCCACCATGGTTTGAAGCATCCACCTGCACAACAAATTATTTGCTGTAATCTGGACTGGCTAACACAAGGGGGCCTCCCAAAGCTTCTTTAAGCTTTTGGAATGCCTGCTCACATGCTGGGGTCCACACTACCTTATCTGGCCTGTTTTTCCTTGACAGATCTGTGAGAGGAGCAGCTATTCTACTATAACTGGGGAAAACATTCTGTAGTACCCTGCTGTCCCTAAAAATGCCTTCAACTGCTTTTGGTAACAGGTGCAGGCCATGCCTGAATGGATTCCACCTTGGCAGGTTCTGGCCTGATGTTACTACTCCCCATGCTATGTCCCAGTTAGGAGACCTCTGCCATACCCACCTGACATTTGCTGGGCTTAATGGTCAACTCTGCCCTTTGTAATCTGCCCAGCACCTCCCTGACATGCTGAATGTGCTCTTGCCATGAATGGCTGTAGATGGCAATATCATCTAGGTAATCAAGGGCAAAATCTCCTGATAAGATATGATCTAACAGCCTCTGGAAAGTCACTGGGACATTTTTCATCCCAAATGACATCTTTCTGAACTCATACAAGTCAAAAGGAGTCACAAAGGCTGACCTCTCTAGCACTGGGAGTCAAGTGCACCTGCCAGTAACCCTTGGTAAGATCAATGGTGGTAAGATACTTGGCCCCACCCAGCTGCTCTAGGGCTTCTTCTGTACTAGGCATGGGGTAAGCATTTGACTCTGTGTGACTATTCAATTTCTTGTAGTCTACTCAGAACCTGGTACTGCCATCCTTCTTTGGCACCAGCACCACTGAGGAGGCCCAGAGACTGTTGGACTGCTGAATTACCCTTAGCCCTAGTTCCAACATTTCCTGTATCTCCTCCTTCAGAGTCTGTTTGACTATCTCAGGCAGCCTATAAGGGGCCTGCCTAACAGGCCTTTGGGGTCCTGGATCCACCTGGTACTGCATCAGGAGGGACCACCCTGGTTTCCCAGTGAACATGTTCCCAAACTCCTGTAACACTGCTCAGATTTCTTGAAACTGGGTAGGAGATAGCTGCTGGGACACTGCTACCCCTTCCACTGAGGTGTCACTCCGAATCTCACTGAGGAGATCAGTTACCAGATCTCCCTCAGACTCCTCCTGCAATCCACTGCAAATGCTCAGCACAAGGGCCTCCCTATCATGGTAAGGTTTCATCAAGTTAACATGGTACAATTTGAGTACCTGCCTCCTGCCTAGCAATTCCACCATGTAGTTAAAATCATTGAACTTCCTTACCACTTTGTAGGGCCCCTCCCAGGCTGCCTGCAGCTTGTTGTGTTTGACGGGAGTGAGAACCATTACCTGTTGCCCTACAGCATACTCTCTAGCTCGAGCATCCCTGCCATACCAGACCTTTTTCTGCTGTTGAGCTTCTGCCAGGTTCTCCTGGGCCAAGCCCATGAGTTCACTGAACCTTGTCCTGAGGTTTAGGACATATGACACAACAGGCTCCTTGCGGTATTCACACTTACCTTCCTACACATCTCGCATTAAATCTAAAGGCCGTCTCACCCTATGCCCATACAACTCCAAGGGTGAAAAATCTGTGGATTCCTGGGGAACCTCTCTGTAAGCAAACAACAGCTAGGGCAAATATTTTCCCACTCCCTCTTAAACTGGTCTGCAAATGCCTGTAGCATTGTAGCATGAATTTGAGTGTAGAATTTAACCTCTCAACAAGACCATTAGTCTGGGGATGGTAGGGTGTGGTCTTTAGGTGCTTCACCCCACAGTACTTATACAGACAAGCCAGTGGGCCTGTCCCGAAATTGGCACCTCTGTCAGTCAGTAATTCTTTTGGGAAACCTACCCTGCTGAAAATCTCTAACAAAGCATTTGCCACCTTTTTTGCCTCAATGGAGGACAAGTCCACTGCCTCAGGGTATCTTGTAGCATAATCGACTACCATTAGGATATACTTTTTCCCTGTGGAACTTGGGATACTGAGAGGCCCCACAATATCTATAGCTACCCTCTGAAATGGCTCCTCAATCACAGGCAAAGGCATCAAAGGAGCTTTCACCTTGTCTCCTACCTTGCCTACCTTTTGGCTCTGCTCACAGGTCCTGCAGTACCCTGTTACATCTCTGGCAATCCCAGGCCAATAAAAGTTCTGCATTGTACACCTCTTTGTACAATTTATGCCCGTATGACCTGCAAAGGGAATAACATGGTCTATGGCTAGAAGTGCCAGATGGTAGGCTCTAGGTACTACCAAGTGCTGTATTCTCTCACCCTCTAACCCTGCCTCAGGGGTCCACTGTCTATACAGTAACCTTTTGTACCAGTATACATATTTCCCCTTCCCTTGAGAATCAGGTGCCTCAGTATTTACCTGCCTCAGGCCTTGTAATGTAGGGTCTGAGACCTGAGCCTGTCTCAACTCTCTATTTGTAACCTCCCTAGCCCCCTTCCACAGGAAGTCTGACATCCTCTGAGAGTATTGACTCACTGTCAGCCTAGGTACTACTATCCACCTCTGTTCTTGCAGTCACTCTGTCCAAGGGAACATCAGTACCCACAAGCAGCTGTGGCTCACCTTCAGTCTCACTGCTACAGGGTCCCTCCCTGAAGTAGCCACCTCACCAGTCCTGGCTGCAAGTGTGCGCTCTATCTGGGTCTCTCCCAAGCTACCAGACCCACATATTTGTCTCCAAGCCTGACTGCATGTAACTGCATGAACACATGGTACTGCCTTATCAAAATCATTCCCTATCAGGACATCTGCAGGGATATCCTCAAACACACCTACTTGCTGGCTTCCTTTTCTACCCTCCCAGCCAAGGTGAACCCTAGCCAAAGGTATTTGAAATGGGGTCCCTCCTAAAGCTCTGACTGGAGTAGACTGCCCAGGCAATAGTGTTCCTCTGTACCATTGCAGGCTTCACAATGGTTATGTCAGAGGCTGTGCTTCTCTTAGCAATGGTCTCTTTGTCATTCACTATGATAGGATATAAGCTCTTGTGGTAGTTTGGTACCCTTGTTGTCTCAAAACAACTTACTGTTGGCATTTTGTCATTCCCACTTACTGGCTCTGTCACCTTTTGTTGTCCACCTTGCTTCCATGGACATCTATATGCCACATGGCCCCACTGGTTGCATTCAAAACATTTAATCCTAGGTCCTGGAGGTGTACCTGGACTAGTGTTTTCCCCTGCTACTGGCAGATTCTGTTGGGGCAGTCTGGGCTGCCTACCATGGGTTCCCTTAGACCCATGAGCAGCACTGTGTGCCCCTTTCCTGTGCAGGGATGCCTTGCTTGCTAGGTATAGGTCTCCCTTCTTCCCCAACTCATCTGCAGTAGAGCATTGTCTATCAACTAACCAGATTCTCATGTCCTCAGGCAAAGTGCTAAGGGCTTGTTCCCTCACCAAAAGATCTGCCAGCCTTTCAGAAGCAGTGACCTTTCATCCACTTACCCACCTATAAAATAAGAGCTCAGTTCAGCAACATATTCACACACACTTTCAACTGCCTTGCGTCTATGCTCATGAAATCTTTTCCTATCAGCTTCAGGTGTTAGCTTAAAAATTCTAGAAAACAGTTCTTTACAACATTATAGTTTAAAAAGTCAACATCAGATAGTTTGGACAGAACATTTACAGCTTTACCATGGAGTAAGGGGGTCAAGAACCGTACCCAGAGCCTTTGGTCAATATCATACTGTTTGCATACCCTCTCAAACATATGAATGAAACTATCAAAATTATCCCCCTCTGTAAACTGTGGAAGAAATTTACTGACCTTTTGTGCTTCTGGAGTCCAGTTACTCCCTTCCCCATTACCTCTGTGACTCTGGTGAAGGGTCAGCATCTCCTTTTAATGTTGCCTCTGCCTCTCCTTCTCCTCAGCTTCTATTTCCAAATGCCTGGCTCTAACTCAAGTCTCTTTCGCTCCAGATGTATTTTTAAGTCCTCTGTAGAAAGGGTGAGCTGTCCATTCTCTGAGTGTTGTACATCTTCACTGCCAGTCTGATTGTCCTCCTGGTTGCTATTTTCTGATACAGCTGTGACCAAAGCTGCAATCATGTCTGCTTTAGTCAGGTTTCCATGCACCAGTCCTTTAGTCTGGCACATCTCAGTCAACTAGCTCCTTGTCATCTTGTCATACTCCTCTACTGACATGCTTGCCTGCCTCCCTGACTAACTAAGCTAACAAAAGAAATAAAACAATTGTGATATGAACTCTGACTGTTCACTGCATGCCTGATTTAGAGTACAAAAACACCTTCAGTGATCACTGTACCCAAGCTGCAGGAATTCACTCTCCATACTACTACAAGCCAATTAATATGTGATGTGGCTAACTCACCACTATCAAACAATTAATATTTGATGTGGATATCCCACCACTGCCAAACAATTAATATGTGCCACCCGTGCACTGGCCCAGTAATCACAGAGCCTCATTCCTCACCACTAATACCAATGAGGGGAGTGCACATTGGGAGGATAACAAATACACACACTGTAAAGTACAATTTCCCTTAAGAGCACACAGAGATCACAATCAGTCTGGGACTGGTTTCTCCCTGTCTCTCCAGATCCCCAGTAAGACTCCCCACTGGCACGGCTGTAGCGTTTAGATCTCAGCCAAGTAGTCAAGCCAAAACCTCTAGTACCCTCTCTGTCCAACCAGTGCTTCGTGTCCCTGCCCAGATAGCTGACACACACACACACTCTTTGAGATTTGGTTTATATACAAACACACAGACACTCCTGGGGAAGGCTAGCACAGGTTCTCCAGCTATGGCCCCTTCTACCCAGACTATACGGTAGTACCACCTGCCACCAACTACTCTTATCAACTACTCTAAAGGCCCTTACCAAAGGGTGTCCAATTCTACTGTGCAATGTTACTGTTACCCAAATTGTAAGTGTGACGAACAGCAAGGCTTTGTAGTGGCTTGTACAGTATCACTGAATACATGCAAGTACTCTAAAAGCTTAAATTATCTCTACATAAAACAGCCACAGTTAAACGGCTTAAAAGTATTTAATAATGCATAATAAAAACAAAAGACAATACTCTACTTCAACACATTGACAATGGAGTGTTCAGAAATCACAGGAAATACTTTAAAACAACATTGTAGGACATTCTGACATAAATATAGAAAACAGATAGATTAATCTTGCTATTTCTTTCTATCTATAAGAAGAATACTAAGATTTGAATCCTACTTACAGAGCAAAGCAAGTGCTGGTGAGTTGTTAACAGGTCTGAAGACAAATACAAAATGCAATCTCTTTCTCTTGAGATAGTTCTTAAATTGATAATACACATTACTGCTGAGTCATTTCAGATTACATCATTGTTGTCACCTCTGCTGAAGTTTTCCAGTCTCACAGAACGTAAAATTTAACATTTCTTTGTGATCTTCAGCTGCCAGGATGCCACAGCAATAAAAGACACTTTACATGTGAAACCTAGTCATTATCTCTGTCTTAAGACAATAGAAAGAAACTCCTACCCCAGACATCCTGTCTCTTAGCTTGAGAACACACACAGTTGTAAAATTATTTTTTTAGCATCAGCTTATTTTATTAGAGTTTGCAAGTTAATTCTATATGTCCCAGTTTTCTACCATGAAAACATACATTACATAGGCATAGAGTTTACACACATTACTGCTTTCTTCCAGCAGGGTGCACTGTGGTTACAATCTTGAAGCTGTGCACATAACACAGTTTCCTTACATTTATAACACAAGCCTGTGGATCATATTAATATTTGCAATGACAGAATTATTTACAAAATTCTATCTAGCTAGGCTGGCAGCCTTCACATATACTATATATTAAAGGTATGAAAACAAAAAATAGGAATACTGCATAAAAGCTGTAGATGTACAGTTCTGTCCCAAACCATAGTAAATTTTAAGCTTTAAATTCTCTATAAAATGCACAAAAACGAAAACTTGCAAGAAAGATAAAGGAGGTGGAGGAGTGTGTAGGGGAAAGGTAGTAGGCCAAGTGATGTGACCTTTAGGCATGCAGGAGAATCAGGGTTCTTTGAGTAGATATTTGTCTAATTGACATCTGAATTTAGTTCTTTAGATGGATGGGTAATTACTGCCAAAGGGTGGGGGTCTACAGTGAAGATAGCATGTTTGGTTACATGCAGTTTAGTTGTGGGAGTTAAGAGAGTTGGAGCTGTTTGAGAGTAGCCCCTCAGTTTATAGGATGTTTTTTTCTGTGCATTTAGCAGTTTGTGAGGAGTAGGTTTCAAAATTCAGGAGTTTATAGAGTTGTCCTCCTAGTAACTTATCCAATCTCTGTTTTATGGGAGCCTCTTTTCTTTGGGCAGATTATGGCAGTGGTGTTCCTTATAACGAGTTTTTGGATGAAGCATCAGATTTTTGTTGGAGATGGTTTGTGAAGAGTCACGGTTGCTTTTGGAGCAGAAGCAATGGCAGGAAGGTCTGAGTCCTTTTCCTGTGGCAGCTGTTGGAAGTGTACTGAGGTAAGAAGAGATTTTGTCTGCCCAGAAGATGGGGAAGTTTACTTTGCTTCTGCATTTTTAATATGGTGTTGGATTAAGAATTTGGTCTAACTGAACTCCAAAGTATTTGAAGGAGGAAATAATCTCAATTGCAAAGTTGTTTAGATCTATGATGTAAAGGCTGCTGGGTGATCAGGTAAGTTTTTGGATAGTGTGATTTTGGTTTTAGAAAGGAAGAGAAATAATGTGGGCTTTCTAATCCACTCATGGAGTGTGGAAGTTAGCTAAAAATGCAATTCAGTGGTTGAGTGATTGAGATTCAGTTTGTTGATGATCATGTCAATAGCATAGAAGATAAGGAGAAGGTGTGGGAAAATGTAGGGGATATTGTTAATAAATATGGGAAAAGGTGAGGGCCAAGGATGAAAACCTGTGAGCACAGGAGTTTTTTTCAGAGTGAGTTGTACAATGTTTAGTTTTGAAATGTCTGTTTTATATGAAATCTTTAAGATAGGGTAGGGTGTCTATACTAATACCTCTTTGCTCAGTTTGACACATAGAAGTGAGTGGTCAATGAGGTGAAAGGCCTTAGTGAGGTTTATAAAGACTGCCCCCGTAAGACTGCCTTTGTCTGAATTTATCAGTATATCATCAGTTAGGATTCAGAGGCCATCTTGCTACTCTGATCTAGCCAGAATCCTTGTTGTTTTTACAGAGAGAAGGCAGCATACCCCTCAACCTCTTAAAGCAAGAAATCTGGATAAAGCCTTAAATAAAAATTGGGGAAAAGCTCAAAAATAGGAACATTTTTAAATATTGATTTAAAAACTTAGAAAGTTGATAGAATAACAGGTTTTGCATTAGCACAGCATTTCTGAAGGATATGAAGTCTGAAATTCAAATCTCTGTCATTATTTTCTAACTTCAGTCTTACATGTTTTGTCACTAATTTGCAAGAAAAAAACACAATTTTATGAAAAACGGACCAAAAATATGAGGCAAAAATCTGGACATTCTGCAAAAATCTGTACATTTGAGAGGTATGCAGTGTTTTTGGATGCATTGAGATAAATGAATTGTACAATCTTTTTTTAGATTTATCTTAGGGTGGGTAGAACTGAAACTGGATATAAATGAGAGGTGTTTTGGGGACTGGGTTGTTTTGATAAGGAGAATTTATTTATTGTGTGGCAAAAATAGTAATTTCTCAATTTTTTGGCTTTTCTAGTGCTGTGTGTGCCTCTAAATTGCCTTGCAGAAAGATGAATTAGCCAGGGACTTAGTTGATTGGTAGTCGTTTGTTGGTTAATCTGCACTTGAAAACTGCTTTTTCTATATTTAAGAAGTTCCAAGATCATGCATCTTGTAGCAGAAGATGTTTACTTGGAAGTTCAAAGTGTGGTTGTTTATTGGCTAGAGGTCATATGAGTTAGTTTCCAAGCTTTTTTTCTGCTATAAATCAGGCAAGTTTGCACAGAGCTGGCCACTAGCAGCAGCAGCAGTTAGCAGTGCCCTGTATAGAAGCAAATGTCCAGGCAGTAACATTTTCTTATAAAGTTCTGATTGTGCAGAAATAAGCTTAGACCAGCTAGCTCGCATATTGAATAGCATTACCATATCCTAGCATTAGATAACATGTTGCCCTCAACCCCAAAAACTACCGTAGAAGACCCTTGTTAAAACCCAATCCTTAATCCTAAACAGCCAACCCTATTACAGGACCAGAGAGCATGAATATGCACTTTCTTTTGCCAGCTTGGTAGATCTGAACAACCTAAGGCAAAGTAGCAATTGTCTTATGTTATCAGACCACCAACTAATCATTAAAGAAAAGAACACAGTATGTGGGAAGTGTAAATACACAACTTCCTTAAAGACAAAAATCTCAGATACAAATGAGGTTGTCAGGAATTGCTACTTACATCAATCACACGCACTGTTCACCACACACACCAATTGTCTTATGCCAAAGCACTTAAAAGAAGCGTTCCTAAATCTCAAAGACCCTCCAAAGCCATCTAATGGTAACACTGCTCCTCAGCAACCACTGAAGCACACACCAAAAACAACACCAAACAGCTTCACATAAGCCTAGACCCAATGGTCCCCAACAGCAAAGTCCATAAGGTAAGCATATACTTTAACTAATACTCTTGTCATTAGGGACTCCATTGTTTGACACATAAATTCCACATTTTCCAGGTTAGACAAAGAGAAGATAACAGTTATTTACCTATCTAGAGCCAGGACCTGCAATATCATGCCCACAGTCATGTTACAACATCCTAGGTACCAATATGATTCTATTATAGTCCATGTGGATGTAAATGCCCTGAGACATACCTCTAGAGTATATGAAAAGAAACATAATGGATCTCTAGCAATATATGTCACAGATAGTTATGAGCCTTGCATTGAGCATCATTTTATCTTCATCAAGGATGATGCCACAGTATGAACTTAAAATTACTGATTTTAATAATTGTCTTAGCTTCTGCTGTCACTTCTGTCAGCATGGGAAGACATAGTCAAAATACCATGTAATTTTGCCAAGGACAGGCTGTACCTATCCCCCTCTGGTTTCAGATACTAGCTAAAACTTAATCTACCACCTTAGAGACTTTTTTAGGTAATGCCAAAAAAACAAAACTAAAAACACAGTGAAAAAATTCTACAAACAACCCTAAGATGTTACTGCTCAATGCTCAGAGCCTAAACACAAAACTTCACACCCTTCAAGCCCTCCACACTCTGGAGAATGCAGACATTTGTGCCATCACCGAGACTTGGTTTAAAGCCATAGAAACTACTCCAGCAATACAAGGCTATAGTACCTTCCACACATTTAGATCAACAGCAGCAGTCAAAGGTGGAGGTGTCTCAATATACGTTAGCAACAAACAAAGGTTAAACAGGATGATACATTGAAGCTCATCCACATACAAGTCACCATAAATAAGGTCCCTCACTATATCATGGCTAGGTACAGGTCACCTTCTATGCCCTTAAAGTTTCATGACTCTTATCTAAACCTACTAGAGGCACTGACCATACAACCAAACATTCTATGCCTGACTTCATCTACCCCTCTATATAGTGGGAAATGTACACTGCCTCAAACTCACAGGCACAATCCTTCCTGGACTTTATTAACACAAACAAAGACAGTGCACATTCCAACCAGTGGATGAAACATAGTCACCAACATGGGAGAGCTTTGTACCCCCCATGTCATGTCCTCACTAGTGAGGTTGGATCACAAAGCTGTCCTATCTGAAGTAAAAATTAACCTGGAAAATCCAACTAAGCCAGAAACAGAAGCTATTCAAAGGTAAACTACATCCTATTAAGTGATAGTTTGTCAAAATTCAAGTCTCCCCCAAACCTGAGACCACACCTACCTATGCAGAATTATTCACAGAGTCCCTATACAAACATGTGAAAGGCTGCCATACCTACCAGAAATAAACCCAAAACAAACACTAAAAACAAATCCTACTGATGAAATCCTCACCTAAACAGGGTATATAATAAAAGAAGAAAACTCATGGCTAAAATCAGGAACAGCAACTCCCTTAAAGATAAGTGCTCTCTTATACAACTAAACAAGAAACTAGGAACTCTAATTAAGTCCAACAGGGTCAACTACAAGGTCAGGGCAGCCACACAGGCTAAGGACAAGGCCTTTTCCAGCTATGTCCAGAATCATAGAGAAAACACACAGTAGTGTACTGAACTAGTGGTGAATGGTACCACCTTCACTGATCTGGGTGACATAGCAAATCTACTGGCTGATAAATTCAGCTCAAACGTATCCCCCCAACAAACTTACCCCAGCTATCAGCAAAGACCGAGTACTGGTAGCACTTGCTAAAGCCAAGAAAATTGCCAACATGGGTCCAAACCACATCCCTGGTTGCCTTCGGAACAGTCGAAAATGTGACCTATAAGGACCATTGAGGAACTCTTCAACTGGAACTCTGAAATAGGCTGCATTCCAAGTGAATAGAGGATCCTAACAATCACGCGTCTTCACAAGGATGGACCATTAACATATCCAGGAAAACTACATACTGCTCAGTCTAACAAGTCTAATATGTAAAGCCATGGAACAAATTATTATGGTAATGATAAACAAAGACATTGTCAACCTACAGACACTGGACAAATCCCAATTTGGCTTTGTCAAGGGAAGGTCATGCCTACTTAACCTGGTAGACTTCTTTGAGAGGGTCACCAAGGCAATGGATAAGGGTAAAACAGTTCATACTGTGTATCTTGACCTGCCTAAGGCATTCAGTACAATAGTACTAACCTATGAACCTATGAACCTATGAACCTATACTGCACTCAAGCATTGTTGACAAGCTCACTGAGCTGAGCATAAATCCTTACATAACTTGCTGGATTGCCAGCTGGCTCGTAGACAAGTCCTAAGAAGTCAGGATTGGTGAGACCATCTCCACCAAGAGATCGGTCCCCAGCAGAGTACTCCAGGACTCCATCCTGGGCCCACTCCTGTTTGGCATCTACTTCTCATAAGTAAAGGCTAAAATTCAAGGCCTTTGACTCACCAAGTTTACAGATCACTGTTAATTGGGAGATATTACATATACCCCCAAGACACCAACATCTTGCAAGTAGGTTTAACATAGACAAACTACTGGTGCCAAAGCCATGGCCTAAAACTCAATGTCAAAAAATACATTATAATGCCCTTTCTTAAACTGTTAACCCAAGTTAATTACTCCACTTATAAAATACCCCTAATAGTAGATTCAGTATTAAGGGATCTGCGAACATATGTAGACAGCAATCCGGCCTTTGACCAACATGCAGCTAAGATAATAAGAAAATCATTCTATGTCTCACAACTTATAGATAGGTGTATGGTGTCCAAGGCTAAGTACGTTATAGTACAACTCTACTCGGCCCTTATCAGAATCATCATTGAGTACAATGCAGCCTTTGCATATATCTAACTAGACACTTAAAATATCTGGAACTCCCACAAAAGTTTCTCACCAGGAGAATTCAGGGCATGAATACTCTGTCCTACACTGATCGCCTAAAGGCTCTGCCTCTGTATTCAGTTCTGCATTCAATCTCCTACAGGCTGCTGAGAGGAGATCTTTGCTGTCTTACAGGCCTCTCTCAAACCTAGCACTGATGGATCTGTTGCACATGTGCAAAACAAACAGCACCAGAAACACTGGATCCAAGGATCTGAACATTGGATATGACATAAACAGAACATGCTGGAGAGACCGATATGTGTCCCAAAGGATCCTCACACTATGGAACAGACTCCCCATCCATGTAAAACAGAGTTCACCCCTGACCTTATTCAAACAAAACCTTGACAACTGGATGAGAAATTATAAATTTACCCCTTGTCTGGTCCCCATGTCTCTTATGAACAGAAGCTGTCAATAAGAAAAATAATATCCTAACTAACACCTCCCATTGACAGATCCTTAGTTACCTCCCTACTAGCATGCCCCACCTTTATAAAAGCCTGTAATACATGGGACCCAAATGGTTTGGGGTGCATGGCTAGTCTTGTAAGGGTCCTTGTGGTCATTAGCCTAGTAAGAACCTATGACTGTATTTAATTAGTGCAGTTTTCCAGATGTGGGGCATGATATTTCTGGAGAGGTAGAGGTTGTGCATGTGGATGAGGGGAGTGTGAGACATTATATACTGTGATAAGTAAACTATGGAACGAGACTGAGGTTGTCATACGAAGGGAAGTGTCTTGATAGAATCTATGGAATTTGCTTTACAGGAAGAACAAGACTGCATTCTACATTTAAAGTAGAATGTGGGGAAGGGGTGACTATCAGAGAGAGTGGTTGAGAGGGTGGACAGGTTGTGGAAGATTAGTTTGAGGAAAGTTGCTAAATTTCTACATATTTTACACATCAGCAAACTTTTTGGTCAGAACACAGTATAATGTCTGCTCTTTGTGTGCTCACAGATAATACTCTACAAAGCATGGACAAGTGACATCTGATACAAGTGACATCTGATTGTATAATTTTTATTGACAAAAGCCATTGACTTAGTCAATGAGGAGCTATTAATAAACTCCAGTGCTGCTTCAAGAATTAGCCAAAATTTCTTCCACTGATTCAAGATTTTCTCTCCAATAGGAAATTTAGTGCAATAATAGGATCTAACATCAGCCCCATGTGTAAGGGATGGGAAAAAAGGACGATTATGGCTTGATGGCTAAAAACAATATCTTGGGGGTGTGGGATCCCCGACTTTAAAGCTTATGCTTTGGCCTTTATTCTACAGCAGCCAGTAGTCAGAGCCTATGGGTAATGCTAAAATCAGCATTAATGGTCAGGTTTGTCACTCACAGGTATGATGCACATTTGTACACCTTCTCAGTCTTTTAGGTAATTTACACATACTAGTGTGGATGCAGAAAGCCTTTAATGACTTGGAGAAATGAATAAAGTTACTTATTTTCAGGGCTAACACAATCCCACTCAGATCACCTAAGTATACCAACAGGGGAAAAAATGGTCCACAGAAAAAGTCTAGAAGAAAAAGGGAGTCACTGTGCTAGAGGACTTAATTTAGGAGGTTAAGGGCTGAGCACTGTAGCATCCTTATCACCCTTGCGTGACATTTTTCAACCTGTCCAAACTAGTGTCTTGAGGCACCTACTGCTGCAGGATGCTATCATGTACTCCCTCCATAACAGGTTGCTAAGAGTGAAATACACTTCCTCTAATGGAATAAAGACCTTTAGCCCTGAAGGTATATTCAGGATCCCTCAAGACAACACCCATGTACATGATCACCTTCCAACACTCAACTCAGCATTGCAATAGAACTGAAAACATTTGTACATACCTTTGACATATGTCAACTGTTAGGAGGGGCTACAAGTGTCAAAGTCCATGCCATACTAAGAAACGATACCTAATTTCTTGCAGATATGTTATAGTTTGTCCATACATACTACTGGACTCCAGTTTATGTTGTAAAAATAGGCTGAATAGACTAAGTAAAGTGCAACAAATCTGAGGAGTAGATAACAGAAACAAGATTAGAGTTTTGAAAGGGACTCTGTATTATAGCTCTGACCAAATATGGTTGTTTTGATCCCAGAAATATTATACTTAGCATTATGTATCACTTGCAATGCCATTTATCCAGGTGCATCTCCTTTAGAAGTCTCTGTGATGTAGCCAAATAATATGAATACAAGCAGATGCCACTGTTAGACTCTACAGTGTATCCAAATGCAAGACCACTGTATAGTTCACACAGAAAAGACTGTCAGCTTATTATACAGATAGTAACACAGGAACTATACTAGGTAAGTGTTCATAAGGACCATAAGAGGACTAGATTTATACATCTTTAAATAGACACACTTAAAAGTTCTTGCCATGCTTTAGAAGTAAATAATAATGCCCCCACCTCCCAAATCAAACAGACCCATGGATGATAACTGATGTAAATTTATGCTACCTATCCAGTCATTAAAACTCGCTTGACCTGTAGTGGTAATTTATTCATAGGCTGGAAATATGTTGCGTTAGTAACCCATCACTCCAACAAGTCTTGTTTATTTGCTGGTGGAAACTTATGTCCCTAGCATGGATGTTTATATAGCCACTGAATTTGAGAAGAGAATGAGGTCAAATAGGTAATGGGTCTTTCATGGCCCAAAAAGTGCGACACAATTCACCTCTGAGCAGCCAGTAGGTTGCTGAGTACTGTGCGAGTTGTGCTAATCTGTTAGGATCATTAAAGAATTTAAGCCTTTTGATTTATTCTCTTTTTTGCTGTTAAGAATCATTGGGCCCTTTTGAGTTGTTATATGCTTGAATTTGTACGTACCAAAGGGGGCTTTAATGAAGGGTGTGATAAGGGAAGAGTACAGAGTTAAGATGACTTCTCTGAATCTTGAAGATATTCCCCTGGAAATTAATGGGCCAGATGGTAGGATTTCCTGTCTATGGCAGAAACATGATGAAAGAGAGAGACAGAGAGATAGCAACAGAGAGAGAGCTGCCCACATAAGTACCCAGGTACTGATCCCTGCAGCATCCCTCTAGGTACAGTTTTACATCCACAGAGGGTACAAGCAACTTTCACTATTTGGGATCTGTTGGAGTAAGTTTGCAATTCAGTGAACAACTCAGGGGTTTACAGTAAGTTTGTCTAACTTTTCAATGGTACCATCATAGGAGATAGTGTCAAAAACCTTGACCATGTGAAGATAAAGAAACTTTTACTAGGTTCAGGAGACAGGATCTGCCCATCACATAACTATACTGAGTGGGGAGTAGATTGGTTAGTTTGCCTATTTCTGGATAAATGAGCTTTGCTATGATATATTCCATGCCTTTGCATATAAGGCTGGAGAGGCTGATGGGCCTATAACTACTTGGGTCTGTAGAGGGGTCAGCTTTGTGTAAAGGAGTCACAGTGATTATTCTCCAGGCATCAGGGAAAAACCCTGTAGCTAGGCTGACTTTGAACATTTTAAGTAAAGGCTCAGATAGAGAATGCAGCCCAGTATGGTATTTTATCCAGTCTCACAGAAACATTATTTTCAGCCTTTGTCAAGGATTCTAAGACTTTTTCCAAGGTGATTACTGGGGAACTAAATTTTAATGTACAAAAATGTTGGTAGGTGGGGTAAACTTACCAATTAATTTATCTGCTAATATATTGTCTATATCCCTGGGATTAGAATATGTGATATTATTGCTATGGATAACTTCAGTGCATTTCTGAGTATTATCTCTCAAATTCCTGGCATAACTAAAGAAAGACTTTTCATTTCCATTGGTATCTGTAGTGACCTTAAATTCATAGTTTGGTTTACATTTTGAAATAGTGCTTTTAAGTTCCTTACTAGCATGTTTTTTGTGCTCTTAATGTAGGGGCTTGGGGATTCTTACATGTTTTCATTATTTTTCTTCTTTTGTTATAATGTTTATTAATATAGGAGCTCTCCCAGAGAGAATTATTCATGAATTTACTATTATATTTGTGGTAGATAGGAACAGACTTTTTAATTTCTCCAAATCTTTTGGGTTTATAATACCATGACTGGAATGAACCCCCATTCCTAAGTCAAAGTATGATTAAAGTTCATGAAATTAGTGTTGTTTCAATCTTTGATGTCAGCCAAAAGTGCTCTTCGCAGCACCCGCAATGTGCCCAGTAATGACTCCTTCTGCAATATGTGCAGGGTTACATGGATTGGTAGCACATCTAAATACGATTGTAGATTCTTTTTTATAAGACCCATTGCTTCTACTACTATTGGAACTGTCTGGGTATCTTTCTTCCACATTGTTCCCATTTCTGCCTGCAAATCCTGATATTTTATGACTTTGTGTCTCTCTGTATGCAACACACTGTAGTCACAGGGGGTGGCGATTTCAATGATCAGTGCTACTTTTGTCTTCTTTTCTTAGACCACTATTTCCAGTTTTCTAGCATCTATCTTTTGAACAGTTGGTAATGGGTGATCCAATGTGGTATAAACTTCATAATTTTCTATGATGCTATGTGGCTCATGCTTCCAGTGTTTTTCAACCAGTTCAATACCATAGTGTTTGCACAAGTCCATATTACAACATCAAAGTTTTAGTTAGTCAAATAACTAAAGATCAGTCTTGTAATATCGACAGCTAAAATTGTCGAACGGCTGATTTAACCAAGGGAAACACTTCCCTTGGCCGAATCCAAAAAAAAACTTTACATCCAAGATCAGCTTGGAGTCTTTGCCCCCCCTCACCCCCCCGATGTGGCGGGCTGTGTCCATCACCCCCCCCCACCTAAATATACCAACTCCAAGTTTGCTCCAAATTGGAGAAATAGGCATACTCCACAGAACGGCCAAGGGAAGTGTTTCCCTGGGTTAAATCGGCCATTTAATTTATGGTTTCGATATTACAAGTCCAAGCTTTACTTATTCGATTAAGTAAAGCTTCGATCATGTAATATAGAACCGTTTGAACAATCCCCAGTGCAACAGTCTTGACACATTATTATGCCTTTCAGCATACAGTCCTTCTGCCATTAGTAGGTCACAACCAGCAACGAGGTATGTAACTGTTTCCATTTTGGTTTTACAAAACCTACATTTGTCTGTTTCTCCCACATGTTCAATACACTTTGTAAACCAAAGTGTACATAGCCACTATCTTGGGCCGCCAATATTAACTTTTAACCTCTTGGTTTGTATTCGCCTCCCCTTAACCATTCCTGCGTTCATTCCTGATCAACATAAGGTTCTTCCAAAAGTTTTCTATACTTGCAAATATATTTATGCATTTTCTACATTTCTTGCCTTCTCATCTGGTCCTTCACCTTATATTCTTTCTTTTGTTATTTGGCACATTCGGTTGCTGCCTGATTTTTATCTACTTCTGGTTTCATTTCCATTCCTGCTTGATGCCTATATGCTTCTGCTAGATTAAGCAGAGAAGTCATCTTAGATTTATTCTCCTCATGTTCCAAAACTTACACTATGTTTGGGTCTTGTGAGGTCAGCAGTCCCATGTTTGCAGATCTATACATGTAATCAATTTCAAGGAGACCCATCCCTCCTTCATAATGGGGAATATATAATGTTGGTGTACATTGATTTTTTTATAAATCATTTGGTGAGCATGAAGCATCCTTCTTGTTTTCTTATCTAATCTATCCAACACATTTTGGGGCCAGTCAATCACTCCAAAACTGTAAGTTAGGACAGGAAGAGCGAATTTGTTTATAGCTTGGATTTTATTCCTAGATGTCAACACTGTTTTTAGGATTATTTTAAGTCTTTTAAAGTATTCCTTACTAAGTTTTATTCATATTCATGTTATAATGTTGATCCTTCATCAGTTCCCAAATATTTATACACTCCCTCTTGCTCAAGTTCTTTTATATCACATTCTTGTCCCAAACTGATGTTTTCCTGGTGCTGCAGTTTTCCTGCTTTAAAGGCTGCTTTGCACATTTATCAACAATGCATGACATTCTTATATCATCTGAAAAAGTTTTAACAACCTGCAGTTGTGCTTTCAGTTCCTCATCTGATGAACTATACAGTTTTAAATCACTGACAAAGAGAAGATGATAAGTCTTTATACTTTGCTGTTTTCTAGGAGCCAAATTCTAGCCATGGGCTAAGCTGTTACGTAAACAGCTTAATGGGTTAAGGGCAAGACAGAATAGCAATGGTGATAGAGAGTCACCATGGAATATCCCTCTGAATTTTTATCCCTGGGATAATAATTTGTCCTTTATCATGGTTTAATTGCAAAGAGGTCTGCTACTCTTTCATGGTCACTGTAATGTAGTCAATCAGTGTAGTCAATCTTATACATTTTTAAGCACTCTTTTATCCATGAATGTGGGATACTATCAAATGCTTTTTTGTAAATGTTAATCCATGTCATACTTAGATTCTTCCCCTTTTTACAGTTCTCCACTATGACTTTGTTTAACAACAAATGATTATTTGTTCCATATGACTTTCTTTTATTTACCTTTTGTTCTACTGCCATAATTGAGTTTTCTTCTAAATTACTTTAAACTTTGTCAGCATCAATTCCCATGCATAGTTTATATGTCATTGGAAGGCAAGTTATTGGTCTATAATTTTTAGGGTAGCTTGCAGGTTCAGTCTTTAGTAGGAGCATTGTTTTTCCTGTTGTTAGCCAGGTTGGTGTCTGTTTGGGGTATGCATATAAATAGTTCTTACTCATGGCTAAATCTTCATGCAAAGAAGTTAATACTTTTAACCAAAAGTTAGGTACTGTATCTAGGCTTGGGAATTTCCAATTAAAGTGTTTTCTTAACTTTGTTTCAATCTCTCTGGCTGTTACTTCATCCTATTTTATATCCTGTACCTGTAAACGTCTTGTTCTTTTTTTTTTACTTCTTCAATCCTTTTAGCGTCTTGTTATGTTTCACAGGATCTTCATAGATACTTCTCCAGAATGTATCTATTTCTTTTTTTTTTGGGGGGGTGTCTTTCAGTTCCTTTTACCTTGTTTCCCATTTCTCTATAAAACATTTTTGTGTCACCAATAAATTGCTTATTTTGCACTTTTCCTTTATATTTATCTTCGTATCTTCTATGTTTTTCCGCCTGTGTTGAAATTTTTAGTTTGTTGTTTGCAATAGTGCATGATAGACCCTGGTCTGTTCTAATACTGCATATTGCTTTTATCACATCTATCTTTCTTAGTATTTTTGTTGATCTATTCTCTCTTTTATAGTTTTCTAACAGTGACACGTCTTGTCTTAATTGCTTTTTTGTCTGTTTGATACTTCCATGATGGTATCAGATCTCTCCCCTTCCTTTCCCTTGCTACCCTGTGTTCTTGTGGTAGAACTTTAACAGTTATTAATTTAGCTGCACAGTAATATATCCTATTTACTTCTGCTATATCACATGGATCTCTGTGGACAGTCCTAATTACTGTGTTTATTTGTTTTGTCAGACTTCTGGCTTTTGGGATTTTATTGACCTTCTGCAGTCTATTTATTTAATTGATCTTAATATATTTATCTTTGTCTATTAAATCAAGTAATTCTTCTCTTAGCTCATTTTCTTCCAAACTGAGGGCACGCCTCCTGTTTTCATTTCATGCTGCCATTCTATAGAAAGTTGTATAGCATCTTCCTGTTGCACATTCCCTTCGATTTCATCCTGTACCATCTGTTGCTCTGTCATATGGGAACTCACTGGCCTATCACTCCTCAACATTGACTGCATCAGAGTTTCAGCAGTTTCCTGTTCCTTCCCTTGCTAACTTCAAGTGAACATTTATACTGGTTTCCTGTGGTAGACTCCGAAATATCTTCATATGGAACCTGAACAATTGCTTCCCTTTCCATTGGTTCCCCTTAATTTGGAGTTCCATTGCTCTATCCTTTTGTGGTGCTTTTGGAATTAGATGTTCTACACTGAATCTCTCACTTTGCAGGTACTCCATAACCTCAGTTTTTATTTCTTTAACGTTTCCATTACTGATCTCCTTTTCTACTTTTCCTCTTTGTCTTCTTATTTTTTGGATTGTAAAGTTTTCCATGTCCGGATTCCTTTGCCTGTATTTCTCTTCAAACATTTTTGGTGCTGCTCTTTTTGTATTGGTTAGTTTAGCTTTCTCCTTTGCATAAATATTACACCAATTTAAATCTTTTTTTCTTTCCCATGTCCATATTCCTTCTTCAGATGTCTCCTGATCTGCCTGCTTCTCATTACTTTGGGGATTCGTTCCATCATGCTGTGATATAACCTGTGTTAGACCTTCTACATCAAACCCTTCACTTTGCAGGCACTCCATAACTTCAACTTCTATTTTTTTAACTTCTACTTTACTAATCTTCTTTTCTACATTCCATCATGATATTTTTTTTTATTGTGAAATGTTCCATATCCGGGTGTCTTTGCCTGTATTTCTCTTTGAATATCTTTGGGGCTGCCTTCTTTATATTGCTTAATCTGACTTTCTCCTTTGCATACATATAGCATCATATATAGCTGTTTAGATGCTGGTAAAAATTGGAGGTGCATGTCACAAAACTCTTAACTGGAGTCATTGGAAGGGGATTATTGGGAATTTTGTGCAGGTCTTCTGCAAGTTTACATAGATTTGCCCTGGAAAAGTACCTAAGAATGTTTTCATTTAGAAGTGAGGTGGTACCATAAAGCCTGACAGATAAGATGATGTGTTCTGATATTTAGCAAGGAATGATGTGATGCTTGGTGGGGTACAGGTGGGAGCTAGGTGGACAAGGGGCAGGTCAAGGATATTAGAAACTTTAGTGGGTAGTTTTCTAATTTGTTCCAATGCACTGGTATTTGGATACATTTATAGGGATATGTAACTAGGAATGAAATAGTTAGATTTTTAATTGTTATTTTGAACTCTAGGAGACCCAGTTTAGGAGTGCATCTAATTTGGTGATGAAGGTGTTTCTGACAAATACAGATACTCCCTCACAGTTTCTAAAATGCCTGAAGGCATCATAGGTGTTAAATCCTAGTGCAAAGGGATGCTGTCATTGCACTGAAACCACATATCAGTAACTACACAGACACGATGGGCTAGAGTTGCAGGAGATCCTCAGGCTCTGGCATCTTTGTGTTTAGATTTGTTTAGATTTCTAGAGTTGACTAGTACCACTATGGAATTGTCCGAATTTTGGTTTGAATTTGCTATGCAGAAATGTCCAGTAGGAAGATTCTGCCTATAAAGTCACTATAGGGAGAGTAAAGGTTTTAACCGCTTTGCTCAAGCCTTGTTATGTGAGCTAAAAGCCTTCTCTGCTGAACAGGCACACTTATCTACCATCTCACTCCAGGCCAACACATATGGATTACCTTAGAATGACACCATCTACTTATTCAAGTGTAAATCCAATTATCTTGTCTTGGTATCTATGTATCATGTTGAGGAAGACAAGCTACTACTGAAGACTAATGTCTTTCCTGCCCCAAACACATGCATAGCACGTGCTATCTTGTCTATCTGCATGTCCCTCTGGGTGGAGAGCCTCTGGTCATTCATACCCATATGGGTCACCATCAGCTCATAAGTAATTCTTGCCTGTTTTAAGGACCTTAGGGTCCTTGTGATATCATGGATCCTGGCACTGGACAAGCAACTGACATTCAGCATCTTCTTATTCAGTCTGGTGACCATTGAGTCTGTATGCCTAACTATAAAGTCACCTCTTACTAAGACATTTCCTTTTGTGCCTTACAGGCTTAGGCCTGCTTTCATGGTGACTCTGGTGATCAGTGTAGAGTTCCAGTATATGTTAGTGGAAAGGGAGTAGAATTTGCCTGGTGAGCTGAAGGCAAGATCTTTTAAATCCCAATGTCTATCATCCGCTCTTACAGTTTTTATCGGGTATGTATGTCCCAAGCTTTACTACACTATTTGAGGATGCTCAGCTGTAGAAAAGTCGCAGTAGCTGCATATGAACAGACAGCATAAGGAGCAAAGACTTTGCAATCAATTCATTTTACTGGAGCTTTTGCAGCTGATTTAGTTAGATACATTGCTGCTATATAATAATAATGTCTGAAGCAGTAGATTTTTTTTCCTTTTTCATTAACTAGATAAATGCACATACACACACTCACACACACACACACACACACACACACACACACACACACACACACACACACACACACGCACGCACACACACACACGCACACATGCACACACACACACACACACACACGCACACACGCACGCACACACACACATGCACACACACGTGCACACACATGTGCACACACACACACACACACACACACACACACACACACACATATGCACGCACACACGCGCACACACACACATGCACACACACACACACACACACACACACACACACACACACACACACACACACACACACGCACACACACACACACACACACACACACACACACACACACACACACACACTACTGGAACTTGCCATTATTGTTCAATATACACTTTAAAGTGTTGTCTTGCTTCATGTTACAGTCGAATTCTGTGTTTTGTAATTGCTTTTGCTTGTAATATTTGTTATTATTACAGTTATAAAAAAGTGAGGAAAAGGTGAGATTTAAATTTAGGGTTAGGGGATGCAGGATCCTGTATAGGTATATGTTATATTATCTAAATTATATATATTTACTTTTTTTTCATTTGTTTATGTGTATGTGTGTGTTTATGCTTTTGGACCTCTTGGTCTTCACTGTTGTTGTTATCCATTCACCTATGTAAACTTGACTTTGTTTCATTTAATGATGCAATATTTAACAAATCACACTAGATCCCAGATCCGTGTTGACTATGTGTGTTTGTGTGTTATTCTTGTCATGTACTTGTAAAGGAGCCCAGCATGCTGGTGAAAACATTTGGGTTATCAAGGATATCCCCAGCCCTTCCCCTTTGTATGCACTCACCCCACACAGAAGTCTGCTGTTGCTTCTTACTGTTGCAGTTATTAGCAAGTGGTCAGAAGTAGAGAAGGATGCACTTTATGTTACTGGACAGAGTAGTGTCATCTCTGCAAGCCACACATCTCTGTCACTGTGTTACACTCCATGTATCTCTGCAACTGCTGGAAGATAAAAGACCATGATGTGCTGCTCACAATCATAGGGCAAATCACTTTAATCTTATATTAGACAGACAGGGCACTTGTGTAGAACTCTGTTCATGCTGTGCATTTTATATAATTCTCTACAACATTTAAATTTATTATAACTGCTGTCTGCACATGCCCAAAAACAACATAAGCAAGACCATAAATCCCCTTCATGTGTGTGCAATTCTTCATCTATCACAAACTTCATGTAATGCAGGTACTTAAGCTGCTTTTAATTCTGGTTATCTGTTTGCTTTAAAAAAGTGAAATTCAAAGACAAATATTGTTTTGATTAAGTCAGTCAATAAAAAGTTTAATAACAATCAGTGGGTTGTACAAGATGAAAGAATACAGTATGGGTTAAAAAAAAGTAGCCTAGAGCAGCGAGCTCTGTTCATCTGTTAAGTGTTTGGTTCCATCTAGTGGACTTTATTAACACTGCAGTGACCAAATGTCCATTATTTGCAATGAATTTGTAAATTCCACATGCAGTAAAATATGTGATTCCTTTGTAGGTATATAAGCAAATGACAGATCTCGCTGTCACTAATTGCACACCAGTGTATAACAGAGTATCACACACAGGCTGGCAACATGTTACTGCACATTATACTCACAGTTAACAGTGCATTTCAAATTTGTCTTAAAGTATGCACTATTCATTTGCATGTGTAAGTTTATATGAACCATACTGAAGTGTTTGTTAAAATGGATAGAACAAAATAGGTTCCATTCCCTGCTTTACTTTGCGAGATACAGATGGTTTCAGAAAGTAGTAAGGCATGGTGCAAATTGATGTACCATATATACAAGGCTGAAAAAGGACTTTCAAAGAAGTTGTTGGACAATCTTTTGCACAATTATGTCTGCAGGGTGTATTAAAAAGTTGTTTTGTGTCTTGTAATACTCCAAACACCACAGACATGAACTTCTGCTTATAATGCCTTCTTGGAGCCTGAAAGGTTGCTCATGGATTACTGCACTTTAAAAATGTGAATGTTCTCCTACATACATATTGCACAAACATCCTGTTACCACTGCACTGACTACAGCTCACTATGAAGCTGTCTTGAATGATCCTTTCTTTAATTCCATTCTCCTTCTTCTACATCAAATTTAATAGTAACATACCTTTACCCTCTGTAAAAGGATCATATTATGTGGCAATGTCCACCCAAACCCAGGTCTCAACTGCCTCTCGTCTCCATCCACTCCCTCTTCTACTGTAATAATATAAACTAAACATTTGAAAATCATATCCATGAATATTCAAAGTATAGTAAACAAAGTCTCTGAATTTCATTCCTGGATCACTCATTACTTCCCAGACATTATTATTTGCACAGAAACCTGGCTCAAACTACATATAAAATACTCTGAAATTCTCCCCCCCTGACTATACTATCATCTGCTATGACAGATTAAACAAAACGGTGGTGGTGGAGCAGTCATTTTCTCTAACCTTATTTCTGTCTCTCTTTCTTCTGTTTCTCTACCTAAATTCCTCTGTGCTGAGATCCTTGTCTGTCACTGTAAATAAATGAGCATAAAACACTGTGTATAATTGCCCTATATTTCCCCAGGAAATAACATCCCTATTCTGGAAGACATCCTACACTGGGTATCTAGTTCCATTTCTCATGAAACAATAATTCCTGGTGATGTCAGTATTAACTGGCACCCCTTCACCTCAGACTACTCCCCCACTAGTATCAATCTATAAGGTTTCAAACACCTCATAACTTCCCACACTCACTTCAACAAAGCTAATAACATTGGGACTACTCTGCACTGGATCCTGCTCTCAAATCCAAACCTTTATGACTCTAAAAACCCTCCTAGACTCCCTCAGTGATCACCATCCCACCGATGTTCAGAGACTAGCAACTCGCCATATCGAACAGCACCTTTATAAAGACTGCCATAACCTCTCAAATTTCAGTTCTAAGATATTTATTGACATCCTTGATAACATTAATTGATTCATCTTCTATTCCCTACCACTGGATAATGCTGCTCTAAAAATTAATACAGTATTTACTGACATTCTCAATAGCCTTGCTCCTATAAGAAAAAAGAGAGTTAAATTCACCCAGTCACCCTGGCTATCTTCTTCTAGTAGACAATATATAAGAGAGACAAAACTTGGAGAAACTGGAAAAAATACAAATCTTAAGCTCAACTACAGCCCTAGAAACAACTTCAAAACATGACAAAAAAGTTACTGCTGATAAGAAATATTATTACTTCAACCCACAGGATAACCAAAACACACTCCACAAAATTGTGATCCACTATCAAGAAAGTATTACACCCTGGAACTCCTAGTACTTATAACCCTTGTCCAGACATCTCGCCTTTGGAAACTGCTTCTAAATTTAACTGCCACTTTAGAGACTCAATAGCCACTCTCACCTAAAACTCCATACAGAATCCTGCCACCCCTGACAAACTACAAAGCTCAAACAATGCCATTTTCAACTTAAAATCTGTCTCTACTTCCTATATAAAAAAATTATTACACAAACATAAGCCCTGCACACCCTCTGTAGACAATCTTCCCTATGGATATTTAAAGATTGCTGACCCCCTATTGCCTACCCAGTCTCTATCCTGATCAATTGATCCATTCATGAGTCATATGTCCCATCTCTCTGAAAAATAAATGTACATCATTCCTCTTCATAAAGGGGGAAGCTCCACTGAAACAACAAACTTCAGACCAACCAAAATCTTGTCTCCTCTTTCCAAGAAAAATTTATTCATAAACAACTTTTACAATACTTGCTCCAAGAAAAACTATTAACCTCTACCTTACATAGCTTTTGCCCAGATCATAGCGCAACAAGTGCCCTTGTTGCCTTTTTGGACCACGTCATTAAAGCCAGAGTTAATTTATTTTCTTCCTCTTTTTCGATCTCTGTAAAGCTTTCAGTACAGTCTCACATACCATACTACTCTCAAAAATGTCTGCTGTAGGCTTTTCCAGTACAACAGTCATGTGGTTCTCAAGCTATCTATCCACCTAGCTACAATCAATTAAATGGTTCTCTACTTACTCATCTTTTTTCCCAGTTAATACAGGTGAACCCAAGGCTCCATACTTGGCCCTCTCCTTTTTACATATTTATAAATGATGTACATACATCCTTCCAACAAGCTAGACTTATACAATATGCAGATGACTCCAAAGTCATTTGCTCATCTGATAGTCCTTCTCAGTTACAATTTGTCACTCAGCAGGCTTTTAACTCTATTGAAAACTGGCTTCATGACAATCAGCTTTTCCTAAATCCAAATAAAACAAAACTGCTCTTATTTCTCCCTAATCCCAAATACACACAACAGACACCTTCAAAAAATACTTTCTCAGCAATACTGAAATTGAAGTTGTACTTCACACAAAGTTGCTTGGTGTCATAATAGATGATCAACTGAAAATGTATCTTCATATTCAAAAGTGCATAAAAACAACACACCAAAAACTGTGCATGCTCTATAGATAAAAGATTCCTTAGAAACTCTTCAAGAGTTACTCTCACCAATACATACCTCCTTCCTTCACTACTATATGCCTCACCCATTTTCACCAACATTCAGATCTCCCTAAGATCAAAACTTGAGCTTAGCTATAGGAAAGTAACTAGATTTGCAGCCAGTCAGGCATACAACTCCCACCACTGCTCCTCCTTCATATATTTAAACTAGCTTGAGTTACCTCACTACCTCAAGTTTACCCAACTCCTCCTTGCTGATGAAATGGTATACAAGTCCTCATCCTGCCCAGCAACCAGCACCATTCTTAGCTAGTACTTCCCTAATCACCCTCTTTGCTCATCTGAGAAACACCTCCTTGAAATCCATGAACTGAAAAAAATCTATTGCTCACTTCCTATATTCCCACTCAGTAGCTCAGGTCTGGAACAGTATTCCTACAGATATTAGAACAATGCCATGTAGTCACATATTCAATCTGTAAAGAGATTTCTCCTTAACTCTTGGCTCTGTACATGTTTTACACCAGACTGACACTACCCATTACTCCTTATTTCTCTTCCTTCTCCCTTCTTCCTTCTTCCTTCTCTTTCCCTTGCTCCTCTTTTTCTCCTTTCCGTTCCTCCCTTCTTTTATTAGCTAAAGCACCAGTTACTTCTCCAGCAACTCCCTACTTTACCTCCATTTCCTAATCCCCCTGCCACTGTGAAATCTCTTTCCTTTCTCTTAGCCTTTTGTCCATATTTAAAATGCCTAACATATTTACCATTGTTTATCACTATTGATTGTACTTTACTAGGTGTTCAATATCCTATAATTGCTGTTTAATATTCACTGTATGATTTTCTGATCTGAGTTTATTTATCCTGTATATCAAGTCTACTATTTATTACTGCACTTCATGTGATAATATTATGTAGTTTATTAATTGAACTATGTATGTTGGAGCTTTTCTCCCTGGGCCAGCCAGTGCTGTCAAGTCATATTGACAGTGAGCCTATCAATAGCCAATATTGTCTACAGAGCTTACTAGGCAAGTAAGAAATTAAATTAGATTGTCAATCCTTTTCTAAATATCACACACATGTGCCTATGGACAGTTTGGAACTTCCAGTCCACCTAGTACATATTCTTTGTAATGTGGGAGGAAACTGGAGTTACTGGAGAAAATCCATATCCATAGAGATAAGACATGAATACTCCACACACACACACACACACACACACACACACACACACACACACACACACACACACGAGACACCCAGGTTTTGAACCAATCATCTTACTGTAAGTTGACACTGGTACTCACAGACTGTCCCAAATTAATCTGTAATACAAATACAAGAAAGAAATGGCTAGTACATTAACATGCTTTGGTGTTTCATCTGAATAATTACAGCTTTTTCTAGCATTTGACTCCATGCATATTATATATACTGCATGTGCTACTTCTTGGTATGTGAAGTGTTACATTTAAGTCAATACATGCTCACAGTTTCACACAGGGAAGGCAACCTGGATGCCATAATATTTTCCAGTTGCAAAATTCAGAAGCAGAGGTACCACTGGCTAACAGAAGGAGGCATGCCATTAAGACTTGGGATCTGCACTCAGATGATAGTCTGGCAGTATAAAGCATACACTATGCGGTGCTTAACACAGAATTTTTATGGCTGTTTAATAACCAATCATGCATATTGTGATGATGTGAGGTATTGCCAGCTATACCAGGAGAAGTAGGACAGTGGACGTGTAACATATGCCAGCACAGCTAGCTGGAGTTTTTTAAAGAATTATATGCCATTTGTATATCAAACTGATTTGTACAGATGCTTGGGTTGAAAAATGTATTTGTAAAGCTGTTTGTGTTAAAAATGTACCAACAGTGTGTCCTGCTGGACAGAGGAGAAATATACATGTATGTCAGACTATACTATTGTAACTGAATAAATGTATATATTGTAATAGAGGATACTGGAAGAAAATAGGTTAATCTTATTCCAGCTAACTTTGAAAAATAGTTTGAAATTGAATTACCTGGTAGGCAAAATAAATATTGTATCTTACGGTTCTGATTGCAGCCAGAGATGGAATGTCTGTGAAAATAAGGACTAAGAAGCCTTCTCTATTGTCCTTGGGGGTGAACTAATTGCTACTCTGGAAGGGTAGATGTTTGAAATTGTTTTATGACTTCCAGAAGCTGCAACACATCTTCGCAAAGCCCTATCTGTGTGCATGGTAACACATATGTGTAAGATTCTGGTTCAGTTTCTAGTAATGGGGGTAGTATGGGAACCAAAATCAAGGGACCAGATGTGTGTGATGTCAATCTGTAAGCCAGCACTGAAATGATGTTTTAATACTAGATGAGGCAGAAGTCTCATTGCAGTCTGCTTTTGGAACCTGACAAAGATGAAAGACCACTCACCTACGTAATCTTGCTTTGCTTTAGTAAATAACCAGGGAATAGTAATTCTTGAAATTAGTCAGGAAAATATAATGAGATTAGTGAAGTACTGTTTTTCTGTATCTGTGTGAATCTATGCATCTGTATTATTTTAATATTTCCTGTGTTTGAAACTCTGGTGTTTATTGTAAATAGATATTTAGTATTTTCATGTTATTTTATTATTTACTATTAAATATATTTAAACTTTTCATTGTGGCTGGTCATTTAGAGAATGTTTTAACCTTTGAGAGTACTTATATTTATTTGGTGATACTGTGGCCGCTCCAAAAAGCCTTACTGCTTTGGTCAAACACTACCATTTGTATTAATATTAATTTTACTCAGTATAATTGTAAGAGCCTTAGAGTAATTGCTTTGGAGTGTCTGGTGGTAGTAACTACCTTATAGTCTGGGCAGAAAGGGGCATATCTAGTAAATCTGTGCCAGTCTTTCACGTGTGTGTGTGTGTGTGTGTGTGTGTGTGTGTGTGTGTGTGTGTGAAAATCAAATCTCAAAGAGTATGTATGTCAGCTGCTTGGAACAGGGGCACACAGCACTGGCTTCACAGAAAGGGTGGTGGAGAAGTTGGCTTGGACACTCATTTAAGGGCTCAGCTCTATAGCTGTGCCAGTGGGAAGTCTTACTGGAGATCTGGAGAGAGAGAGAGAGAGAGAGAGAAAGAGAGAAAGAGAGAGGGGAAATTCAGCCCCTGTAATGAGTCTGTTCCCTGTGTGCTGTTAAGGGAAATTTTCTTGATGCAGAGAGCTGCATCTGGAAATACTGCATGCATCTATTTTTCTTCTAAGTGAACATCCCCTAACCAATGTCAGTAGTGAGGATTCAGGCTCCTTGATTACTAGCCAGGGGGGGGGGGGACATTACACATATCACTTGTTTTCAGAAATACATTTCATTCATTACATGCTCCCACAGAGCCTTTGAAGTCAGCTACTCTGAGGGGGAATACCAGTCCCTTTAACCTTCTGAAAAAGACGTGGTCCCTCAAAGAATATTTGTCCCAAGGACAAGACATCCATCATCAAAGTGCTGAGTTACCTAGTTGGATGTCAGACTATCTATTCTATGAACACTGCCCATTCAGCATCTAGAAGAAGTGCCCCCTTGGCCAGTAGTTGCTCAAGAGACAAATCTCCACCCCATATCTATTGAGTAACCTTATTGGGTATGTAACTAGGTATGACCACCTTCCACTGTTTTTCACTGGTTCTTCTATAGAGGAGTCATACTACCTACATGCAGCTGTTAATATTACATCTCAGCCATTTTAAGTCTCTATAAATCTACCTGGCACTGTGCCTCTGCTGTGTTTCCCACCCTAGAGAGCTGCCCCCTGCTTAGCGTGGTTGGCTTGGCTTGGTTCTGTACCTGCTGCTGACACTTCTAACGTCAGCATCCCACAGAGGGCATGCATATCTATTTTACCAGTTTTGTGATGTTCTCTTATTCACTGTTTGACTTCCTTTCCTTCTTACTGTGAGCTCTCCAGGATGTCACTAAACTGAGCATATAGTGATCGAATGTTTATCAATGCACTGCACCCTTGCCCTCCACTGAAAAACATGGAACAAACTGGTTAGTAGAAGATCTCACCTTATCAAGAAGCATACAAATAACTTTTGCCACATTATACATGCCTGCGCCTGTCTCTCTCCCATATTTCAATAATCTTGTGCAAACTGTCTCAATTCAGACCAAGCCTCTCAACTGTCTAGAATTTCATAGAATGTCCAGATTTTTGCCTCTTATTATTGGTCTGTTTCCATAAGTAATTTTTCATCTAAAGTCATAAAAGGCATTTTGGCTTCAGACCTCATAAAGTTTAGAAAATGCATGCTAATGCAAAAACACTTACTCTAGTAGCTCTCTAAGTTTAGAAGAACAACACTGAAAATCTATCCCTGATTTTAGGCTTCTGAATTTAGTTTTGACTTTGTCAAGAATTCTTGAGCTAAGGGATTGAGAAGTACGATTCACAGCCATAAAAAGAAACACCTGTCAATCCTTGGTGACTTCAACACAAACGTACTCAGTAATAATAATAATAATAATAATAATAGCAATAACAATAATATACCTATTTTCCTCATAATTACAAAGCATTCTTCACATGTATTATATACCTTAATACAGCCATCAAATATAAATGACCTTTATGTCATATCATTCTCTCACTTGCTCTACAGAACCATAGCTATCTCATCTGGTGTCTATACAGTTACCTAAACTGGTGGCCCCCTCAAAGTTACAGATAAGAAGAAGATTGCTTGCTACAAATGTAACAATCAGTTTACCACATATATTACTTCAGCTGAAGTATCAGTATTCATTTCTCAAGCTACAATGTTCGCATGGCTTCAGAAAGTAATGCTAGTTCTGCTCCCTCGCACCATCAGCACCTTCCAATCATACCCCTAACCAGCTTGCAAATGAGGCAGCCACCACCTTCCCCCACCCGAGCTAAATCAGGCACCTCACAGGCTGTATAATATCCTTAGCTTGCTCAAACTCTCCAATTTCATGACAGCATTTACCAATATATTACAATTCATTCTTCTAAATGATTCACAACTCCCACCAATCTCCTTGAAGCCTATTTGCCATAACTTTACCTAAACAAAATTTATCCAAAGGAAACAATCTGCTGCAGTCCCTGCCCAACCATGGCTCAACAGACTTGGACAGTTTTGTACCCTGCTTCCTTAAACAAATTGGTAAAATAATATCATCCATCACATATTTAACAAGCTTTCCCTAATATCTGGGAAAAAGCTACAGTAATCCCTATCACCAAATCTGCCAAACCATGCACTACCTCTAACTTTCTATCTCATCTCCCCTTCCTAGTCCACCTGGGAAACTCCTCACAAACCTGTATATAAACAGCTTGCCGCCTATCTCTAACAGTATACCATACTTTCTCTTCATCAACACATGAAACATGGAAGCACCCAAAGAGCCCTACAGACACACTAAGCAATACCAACCTCACCATTATCAATGACGTTTAAATCAATTACGCCTTTTTGTTGAGTTATCCAGAGCTTCTGTGTCTTGTCAACCATACACAACTTTTTAACTCTCTCCTTCTCCAGGTTTGGAACATGCACATAGGAATCATTTATCAATTACCTGTCAAGTAGAACTTTCACAGCAAAATACAGCAACTGCATATTACCACTATAGAAAATAACAGTCTATATGCTGAGTACTCCATCCTTGGTCCTGTTTCCTTCAGCTTCATTATAAACATCTTACCAGGAGATCTAAAAACAAGTATGCAGAAGATGTATCTTCTTCACCTCAGCCAACAAATACAACAATATGCTTCATCAACTAAAATATATTCAACAACCTGCAGCCATTGCTGTCAGCAAGCAATTAATAATGAACACCAAAGCAGACAAAATAATGCTCTTTGGCAAATCTTATTAAATAGACAAACTGCCAGCACTATATATATATATATATATATATATATATATATATATATATACTTGGAATAACATCTGACCCAGTTTAAATATGAGACTGTACATCACAAATTTAAAAGCCCAAACTAACCTTTCCTTGTTTAAATGGCACAAAACTCACAATTCCTCATCCCCAAGGGAAGGGTCATTATCAGTAAAAACCTCCCTTCCTTTGCTAAGTCAGTACTGCACTAGACAGACCTAATAATTCTCTGGCATATCCACCAAACATACATTCTCTATCCAGCTCCTAAATTATGGGACTCTCTTTCTGCAGAAGTCTGCAAAATATATATAGGTACAGTAAATTCAGCAAAAGACAATTAACTTTTCTCAGGCAGACAGCCACCTGTAGCTGTTTCAACCAACCTCTAGTAACTTAAACCATGTTACCAAACTTTAAGCTCTGACAATTTTCCTATTCCTCGCACTACATTTTTCTTAGTTTTTATTCCTACTGAAATTCCCAAAACCTTTCTAACTCACACTTTCAGCTTTTAATAATCTGCACAGTTTTGCATTTTGTGTTTACTGTATTTTCGCTTTCAATTGTAAGCCATAGGTTGTGGCTGAAATGGTTCTATTGTGGATCAGTCCACTACACTGGTTAACAAACATACATACATAAAATAAATAAAATAATAAACTGTGTGTGATGTGTGTGCTGTGTAAACAGCAATATGATCTGTATGTATATAATGGCTTATAAATATAGTATAAATGGTGTCAATGAGTGCATGGTGTATGCTGATGCAAGGAAATGATGCAATGAACGTGCCATGTATATATTGCTGTCTTATGAGATTGTATGGGAGAGTAACAGGGACAACTGTCATGTATTTTCACTCATAATGGTGTTCTTGGAATTAGAATAGTTCAGGGTATGTGCAGTGGGTTTGTAATGGACTTTTCACTGCATTCATGTTCATAGGTTCATAGGTGTTTACTAGGCTAATGACCATAAGGCCCTTTTTAAGCCTAGCCATGCATTCCAAATCTCTGACAAGTTCTGATACCCTTGATAAGTGTAAGCATGGGCCTGGGAGATGAACCATTTACAGGTTACCTGTGTCCATTAGAGACATATGTGCCAAACCAGGGATGAATTTCTAGTTTCCCATCCAATTGTCCAAGTTGCACTTGAACTGGGTTAGGGAGGAACTCTGCTTCACATGGATGGGCAACCTGTTCCATAGACAGGGTAGTCTCTGGGATACATACCTATCGCTCCAGCAGGTACTATTTATATCTCAGGCAAGGTTTACATATTTAGAACAGATAATTCTGGTACTGTTCATTTTGTGGATATGCAAGAGAGCCATCAGAGTGGGGTCTGACAATGCCCTGTATGCCAGGCATAGATCGCATAGATCTCCCCTCAAAAGCCTGTAGAAGACAGCATACAGGGATAGGGCCTTGAGGCGGTCTGCATAGGACATATTACTTACACCCGGTATTCTTTTAGTGAGGAAGCTCTGTAGATGTTCCAGTTGTTAGATATGCCTGGTCAGGTACATACTAATGGATACATTGTACTCAATGACAGGTCTGATGAATGCCGAATACAGTGGAACAATGACTTCCTTGGATTTAGATTCCATACCTTTGTTTATAAGCTGTGCAACATAATTTCCTCACCATTGTAGGCACGTGTTCATCAAAGGCTAGATTAGTATTTAAGTGTGTCCCTAGGTCCCTGACTACTAGGTCAACTCTAAGGGGTGGGTTGTCAATATGATAGTTACCAGGGATGGATAACTTCCGAAAGGATACTATTATGGATTTCTTGGCATATAGTTTTAGTCCCTGGCTCCAACACCAGTTATTTGCCTGTGTCAGCCGCTCCCGGAGATCATTTGTGTCAGTGTGAGATTCAATGACAGCTCCTAATTTGCAATCATCTGCAAATTTAGTCAGCCAGAGACCACTGACATTGGCCTTGGTTTCTGAGAAATAAATGCCAAAAAGGAGTGGTCCAAGGACTGATTCCTGAGGGACTCCACTTGTGACGGGCTTCAAATAGTGAAATTGTGTGCATGGATGAATGCTGTGTATGGATGTTACACTGTATGCCCATATTTGATGTGTGCCACAGAGCTGTGAATATGAAAAGCATGGATTTGTGGTATTTGGTTCACAGACATGTCCCACATGAAGTGGTGGTTGAAGAAGTGCCGAGTCACCAAATGGTTTTAAAATGAAAGCTATTCAGTTGAAAAAAGTGTCACTGAAAAGCCCTTTTGGCGATCACCAAAGAAATCTTTTTTTTTTTTTTTTTTTCAGGTGCCTTGCACCTCCATGAGGTCCATAAAAGAGGTTGTAGGGATCCATGAATCTCCGTTAACTTATATATATATATATATATATATATATATATATATATATATATATATATATATATCAATTCCAAAGTTGAACAACAGTGTGGAAAAGAGCAACTTCAAAGATTGATGAAAGCGGCATTGGTGATATTTTTTCGACCAAATGGCTTTTGATTTAAAGTACATGAAGCATACCAGAACAGGCATCATCATTCTGATAAAGATTAGGGCTTTTATTTTCAGCCATAACACCCTGCACATGTTCATTAACATCCAAAGGGATGGTATGCAGTGAGCATGTGTGGTGTCTGTTACTCCTCCCCATGCTTAATCAGCTGACCCTGCCCCCCAGCTGTGTAGACAAGCACATCCATATGATCTCTTGTCTATACTGGGGATTCTCCCAAAGAAAATGTCCTAGCGAGCACCACTCCCAACCAGAAGCAAGCAATGATAAGCCTAGCTATCCCTCGCCGTGCACAAGTCTAACTCCAATTCGCATCTGACCCATTAATCAGAGCTTTATCTATTTACACCAATCGAGCTGGCTGACAAGCTGTATGATTTACTGACGAAAAAGGTAATGTTGTATGCCATTAAGAAATAGTAAAGGAAGAAGTACATTTTGTCAGAATCTGACCTGACACTGAAATTACCCATGAATGTGAGTAGAACAGTAGAATGAACCAATACATTTAAATGATACACCTTGCAGAAGACAGAGAGATGTGCGGAATTAAAACAAAGTAGACGTTTATCTACCAGGCAGATCAATACTATGAAGGGAAAACCAGAACAGGAAGAAATACTTTAACAGTACTGTTCTCACTGCAGTGTTACTTATACCAGTAGTACTAAATATGCATGATGTCTTGTTCCTTTCATGACAATAGCAGGGCAAACACTTTTGCCATTTTGAAAGGTTAATTGAGGTCATACCTCTCAACCTTTAAGTCAAGAAATCTGGACAAAGCCAGAAATATTGGAGAGTGGGTGTAGGGGCCAAGGACAAAAATCAGAGGCATATTTTTAATATTGCAATTATACACTTAGAAAGTTGCCACAATAACAGGTCTTGTGTTAGTATGCATTTTCTAAAAGATATTAAATTTAACATTTAAAATGTATATCATTATTTAGTGACAATAACAGTTTTTGTGTTAACATGTATTTTCTAAAATATGTAAAGTTTGACATTTAAATGTGTGTCATTGTTTAGTGACTTAAGTCCTCAATGACCCCCCCCCCCCAAAAAAAAAAAAACACAAATTTTATGAGGAGCAGGCCAAAATATAAGGCAAAAATCTGGACACCTGAAAGGTATGAGTGAGGTTCTGGATTTTCATTTAAAATGTGATAAAATCACTTCAGATGAATGAAAAATGCAAAAACATGTTTTCATTTCTCAGTTGAAAATACTTCCTTATATTTAATTTTCTTTCATTCTCAGAACTGTAGGCAGTTGTGATCCAGCCTGCCAGTATTCAGGAATGTCACACTTAATAATCTGGCTGTCATTAGGTATTAATGGATTAAATGACATGGCAGCAAAGGAAGCAAGTTATGTACAAGAAAGATTGCACATTTAAAAAATGGTAAGTATCCAACTTAGCAGTCATCATTTTCTTCAAGGTGTGGTTATCAGCATGATGAAAAGTCATGTCTATCTCTTAGTGGTGCACATAGAAAGTGTAGTCAGATCAACCAGCTTTCCTAAGTACACAAGTCAAGGAAAAAGCAGAACAGAAATGTTCTGCAAGTGATTGATGCAAACAAATATAATGGTTGTTCAAATTTTAATGGGGCTAATTCCCTGACTGAGTCACACAAAGCAGAAAATGATCCATATATGAATGAAGATGATGTAGGCATTGCAAGTGTGTGCTGTTTCTTCACTGTTCTCAGAAAAGCAGCAGGGCTGTCTGTATAAAAGACTCACTGGATGAGAAACCTTCAAATAAACAAGACTTTTAGCACATTTAAGCTGATAGTCCATTTGAACTTAGCATCACCACTTGTGAATTCTGAAAACTTGGCATAAGTTCTCTTTCTCTGCTTAATGTTTTTCACTACATTTTCTGACTATAAACAAACCATTGGTGAGATAAAGTTGATGTGTATAAAAAACAAAGAGTACAGTTTTCAAGGTGCATCAGTTTGGTGAACTAAATCTTTGGTAGGTCTGCTTTTTAACTGATATGGTAAAATGAATGCATAGTGTGTAGATGCAGTATCAGTGCAGTAGAGGGCACAGTACAGTCAGAAACAATGATTGCCATAGTTACAGAGGCAATAACTTGCAGATTCTTGTAGCACAGACTGCTAAACCTCAGGACCTGAAAGAGGAGATAGAGGGGCTCAAGGTATATATATATATATATATATATATATATATGTATATATATATATACATACATATATATATATATATATATATATATATATATATATATATATATATATACATGAGTCCACTATGTAATTTCGAAATACTGAAATCCCAAAATTCAGTATTTTGAAATTGCATAGCCGAAAACTCAAAGTTCCAAAACCTGCAGAAGCGTGAAATTCTAAATCCTGAAGCATGGAGATGTTGAATTTCCGCTTCCGCTGGTGTGGTGTGTGGATGTATCGGTTGAATTTAGGTAAGTTTGTGTGTGTAAATGTGTTGCTTAGGGGCTTTAGTGTGTGTAAGTGTGTGTTGTGACTGTGATGGGTGTGAGTTTTGTTTGTGTTTCTGTCTGTGTGATCTCGGAGTTAGAATCTATAAGTAGGGGGGTGTGGGGGGGGCACAGGCTCCCACATGGGGGGGTGCAGGGGGGCTTGCCCCCCTGCTTATCTATAGTGTAGATGCATTTATTTTATCATGGGGGGGAGTTTTGAGTTTGTTTATGTGTGTACTGTATGTGTAGCGTAGTTTTGGCATTTTGAATTTCGAGGTTGTGTGTTTTCGGAATTGTGAGTTGTGCTTGGGTTTTCAGCGATGTAATTTAGAAATACTGAATTTTGGGATTTCAGTATTTCAAGATTACATAGTGGACCTGTATACATACACAAAAAAAACACAAATTCCATTCCACACCTTTGATATTGTTTAAGTAATACTCTATCTCATTTATTGGACTTCAGAAGTTAATTTCTGATTTTCTTAATTACATTGAGAATGATTTAGGATTACAGTCACTAAATAATATTGTACTGAAAGGATGCCTTTATAAGAACAAAAATAATCCATTATCAGAACAGCTATACTACACTTACCATGGTAAAGTTTATGAATCACAAGGGCTGATGTTCAAACCCAACACAGTGATTGGGCCAAACAGTACTTAGTCTTACACTGTCGTGATGGACAGAAGCCATGAAACATATGCAAGTATTGTTAAGAGTAAAGAAAGAGCATGTGAAAATGTTTTGGCAAGGAATATTTTGAGAAACAGCACTGATGGTAACAAAATGTTGAATTTGTAACTTGTATTATAAAGGCAATTCTAAAAATGTAGTGCTACATCAAGAAATTCCAGATAGGGCATATAGTAAAATTGCCTTGGATAGTTTAACTACAAATAAATAAATCCAAAACACAGGATGGAGTACCAACACAGCCCTTGAAGGCAAAAGGCTGAGGTACCAGGATTAAAGCTGTGTTGGTACTCCATCCTGTGTTTTGGATTTATTTATTTTTACTTTTTTCTTTGGTGTTTTGTGGAGACAGTTTAACTACAGTCAGTATCTTATTTTGTGCCAACTATTACTCAAAGTATCTTAAGGTCATCAAATTGTTCACAAACTGAAGTCTTGGGGGATTCAATAAAGTTCTGACCATGTGTGTGCCATGGCATGATGTGCACATGGCCATGAATAGCTTTAGATTCAGCAAACTCTGTGTAACGGCTCCCACTCATGCACAAACATGGAAACTTCCATGACATGTAAATTACAGCATAAGTAGGTGAATTATATACTAATTAAGCAAATCAACACAGTGGAGTGATTCAACAGGCTGTAAAGAAACTGTGTAGACTCCATGTTCATGTTGCCCATGTATTCGAAAGTTTTCCAAATACAGCCATGGAAAGGAGTCTACACAGAAATAAGACCAAGTAAAAGTCCATAGATTTTTACAGAACTCACTGTAACATGTAACCTCACACACATTATGACATTATCAGACATGGTGGATGCTAGAAAATTAGATTAACAACAGCAACAATTCCTTTTTAAGTGTCATGACATAAATGCAACTTTACTCCCATACCCCCAAAATGAAGAATGCACTCGTAACTAATGTAGATAGCTAAAAGTGTAAAACCCATGAAACATACTATTCATACTGTCATGCAAGCATATGCAGCATGTATCTGATGGAATACAGTCAAATTGTATCAAAACCTGCACTCCTCTGTGCAGATATATACTGAAGTAATACCCTCAATTGAGGGTACTGCCTACATGGTTACCAGCCATATAGATTCAGGGCTGTCAGCATGGTGAAGATGCAGATGAGGTCAAAACTCATTAGAACTGCTGAATCCCAAAAATTGTAACCATGTAGGGATGTTCAATGACATCAGGGGTGTGTTCAATGACATCAGGTTACACTTACAGAGGTGTACCATTAGGTTTGTGAAGAGTAAAAGTGCATGTAAGCAGTGCACAATTCGCAAATTCTGTTTCATCTTCTTTATTGTTTGTTAAAATGTATCATCTCTGTTCACTTTAAGTTAATTTTTTTTTAATTTTTGTCCTTATTTGCATGATATGGTGCTTAGTGCAACCATGGGAAATGGAGGAATGAATGGCAGGTGTCTTGGTGCTTGTAACATAGCTATTCCTGTGGCAGCATGTGTATGTGTAGGGCTAGAGTATAGAAGGTCCTGTGTTCTAGTACAGGGTCAGCAATCCTTCCTTCACTTTTTGAGCTGCATGTTTGCACAATATCACAGGCATGAAGAAAAGTAATAACAAGTTCACCTGTGTTTACCTTATTTCAGCGTTGGTGCATGTAGCGGCATGTAGGTGTGCATCATGCATTAATGAGCACCAATGGAGTTTTAATATTCAGTAAAGCACAAAATGTTTTCATAGGTGTGAATTGCACCATAAGCAGGTCATTTTCCATATGGTGGCGCTATTCAACAAGCTATAAAGCATCCATGGAGCCTACATTCAGTTTTTTCCTATATACTTCAATACCATGGAAGTACAGACAAGGAAATTTTAGGCCTGAAATAAAATTGTGTCAACTGCTGCATTTGCAAGGTAAGACCTGAACTTACAATATATTCTTCAATAATATTATGGCATATCCTTGTATTTCTTAACTTGGTGCAGTAACGAGGCATATCCTTGTATTTCTTAACTTGGTGAAGTAACAAACTATATAGTGGTGGATTTGTACAGAAGGTACCTTAACATGTGACAGCAGACACTTATTTTACTTTTATATGTTCATTACTAAGTTTTTTTTTTATTCTTCTTGTTTTTAATTGTACTTTTTGCATGACTTGCTGCATAGTGCAAACAGAGGACACAAAGAATGGCTGTGTTTATCCATTTGCTTGAAGCATGGCGGACCACCTATGAAGCAGACAGACAAAAATAGAATCCAGATACATTCAATTAATGCCATTGGCCATTGTGAGAACCCGGCTTGGAGTACAGATGGTAATGGGTTCTAGTACAGAGTGTGCAACCTTTGTTTTTCTGCTGTGACATTGCAGTTATAGCAATGAAGTGCAACATAGACAACCGATTCCTCAACATTCTTATGGCTTAAGGTTTAAGTGTAGGACTACCATACACATAGTCCTGGGTTTGAATGCAGTATATTCCATATATTATTACTTTTACTGATAGAGTAATCCATGCATTATTACATTTATGATCAAATGTATGACTGCGAGTATGCTGTGTACTATAGTCCTGTAAATGTATTCCTTCTATCTTGACTGGCATGGCTTTAACTTTTGCAAAAAACACATACACAACTGCCTATACATGCAATCGCATGCCACTGTTGCATTCTGCTTAGGAGGCATTAGCAGTGCAGCTCACATTTGCACACTACTTACCTAATCACAAACATGTATAACTTGCATGCACATACACTTTGTTAACCATTGCACAAATCCACTGCTCACTGTGCTATGGAACTGTATAAATGCTTTCTTATTGGTGTTTATTGTCCATTTCCCTTGTATGACATAAAAGTACATGTGGAAACATTGCAGTTTGAGAGCACATTCTAACTATGTGTTATATATTCACAATATATTCATGTGTTGTCCCCCCCACCAAGTGGTATAACCCTGGGGTTTCAGTATTTTTTTACACACACCTATCAACCACACTAAAATGTATAATATGTACTATTGTGTGCTCCCTCATGGACAGGGCCAGTCAGTGCTGCTGACAACTTTACTCTGCTAAACTCAATCATCCAACTATACTCAATAAGGGTACTTGTGTTTTTACACAGCTAGGCTTCTACACACCCTAGTGTTGTTAGGCTACTGTCCTCATATGAACCTTTGAATCTATGTGCCTATGTAGGCCTCCCAACCTGTTGTCCCCCCACATGGCCTGCTGATATCATCTACTATGAGTTTAACTGAAGCAATGTAAAAGTCAGATTTGTGCTGTGGCACTTGCATAAAGTACAGAGTTTTGTAGTCTGTGTACTTAGATAGGTAGAGGTGCTGTTCTCACTATAGTCACTGTATGTTTCTGTCTGTATCTAGCCAGAAGAGCAAGTGTTTATCCTACAGTTACTGCCTCAATCCCATAAATTTATAGTATTTTGATACTTGCACCTGCTACACATCCATTTCAATCAGGCCTCCCACCCTCTTCTCTCCAACATGCACTGCTGATGTCATCCACTATAAGTTGACCTGCAGCCATATAAAATTCAGATTTGTGGTGTGGCACTTGTGTAGAGTACTATGTTCTTAGTCTGTGTACCTTAGATAGGTAGGGGTTCTGTTCTCACTGCAGTCAACTTGGTGTGTGTCTCTACTCAGCAGAGCAGAAGTACTATCCTACAATTACTTCTCCAATGGCATGTCTTGTCAGTATTTTGATACTTACACAAGCCTACACATCCATTTCATGCAAGCCTCACAATGTCTTGTCTCCCACATGGCCTGCTGATGCCATCCACTATAACATGACTTGCAGCCATGTAAAAGTCAGACTTGTGCTGTGGTGCTTACATAAAGTACTGAGTTCTGTAGTCTGTGTTTTTAGATAGGTAGGGGTTCTGTTCTAACTGCAGTTAACTGTGTATGTGTGTGTCTAGCCAGAAGAGCAAGTGTATTTCCTGTAGTTATCACCCCAATCCCATACATTGGCAGTGTTCTAATACTTGCACCTGCCTACACATTCATTTCAGGCTTGCCTCCCAACATCTTCTCTCCAACATGCACTGCTGACATCATCCACTATAAGTTGACCTAAAGCCATGTAAAAGTCAGACTTAGCTGTGGTGCTTGCATAAAGTACTGTGTTCTATAGCCTATATACTTAGGTAGGGGTTCTGTTCTCATTGCAGTCAGCTGTGTGTGTATGTGTGTGTGTGTGTGTGTGTGTGTGTGTGTGTGTGTGTGTGTGTGTGTGTGTGTGTGTGTGTATGAGAGAGAGAGAGCTGTTACTTAACATTACAGAGAGCATTTTACACCAGCATGTGGAACACTGTTATTACCATATGCTCAACAGACAATGTTGATGTCATTGCCTATATCAGATTATTGCATATGCAGTCATTCTATGATCAGACACTTGCCTGGAGCACAGGCAGATGTTTCCTTAGGTTTATAGGTTCATAAGAGGTTACTAGGCTATTGGTCCTAGGACCTTTATAAGCCTTGCCATGTTATACCCTTGTTCTCTTATTTACCAAGTTGTATGGTCTATATTTGCAGCACAAGTCTATGATCAGCACCAACTTACCTTATCCAAGAGGGACATAGGTGACACCCCTGGGGTAAATTTACAGTCTTCCATCCAGTGGTCTAAGTTATGCTTAAAAAGGGTCATCGAGGAGCTCTGTTTTATGTGAATTGGGAGTTTGTTACAGAGGAGTGGCAATCTCTGGGAGACATATCTGTCTCTCCAACATGTCCTGTTAATGTCACTGGCTAGGCTAAGATTGAGCAAGTGATTCTTGTCCCATGTGACTTGTGGATGTGCTGCATTTCCATTACAGCAGGGTCCAAAACTGCACTGTAGGTGAATCACAAGTCGTCTCTCAGCAGAATATAAGATATGGAGTACAAGTGACAGGGCCTTCAGTCTGTCCATGTAGATCATGTGTTGAAGACCCTGAATTTTCTTGGTGAGAAACCTGTGAGGTCTCTCCAGCTGCTGCAGGTGTCTGGTGAGGTACATACACAAGGGAGCATTGTATTGTATTAGTAGTCTGATGAGGGATGAGTACAGGGGAGTTAAAACATTCTTTCTTCTGGATATGATGCCCTTACATATGAGAAGTGCAACAAAGAAGGCCTTCCTTACCACTATGGACACATGGTGATCAAAGTTAAGGTTGCTATCAACCTGCGTTTCTAAATCTCTCACCTCAGGGTTGACCTAAGAGTGGTACTGTTAATATTGTAATTTGCAGGGACTTCACCTTTGCCGAAAGGGATGATAACACATTTTTTTGTGTTTAGTTTAAGTTTGTGGTTTGGCACCAATCATTTGTCTGTGTAATACCTTTTTGTAGTATGTCAACATCATTGGGGTACTCAGTGATTGCACCCAGTTTGCAGTCATCACCAAACATGGTAAGCCACAGGCCATCTATTTTCCCCTAGACTCTTTGAAATAAATTCCAAACAGAAGGGGGCTCAGCACAGATCCTTGTGATACACCAGTGGTAACTTCTCTACTGGTAGAGGTGGAATCCCTAACTTTGACTATATGCATTTTGCTGGCGAGCCATTTGGCTACCTATCTAGTGACATATGGGTTAATTTCCATTTTTTTTTTAATTTCTCCAAGTATTTTGGGTTTCTAATACCATGACAGTTATGGACCCCATTCCTAAGTCAAAATATGATTAAATTTCATGAAATTAGTGTTGTTTCAATCTTTGATGTCAGCCAGAAGTACTCTTGGCAGCTCTCACAATGTGCCCAGTAATGACTCCTTCTGCAATTCATATGGAGTTACAGATATTGGTAACATATCTGAATACGATTGTAGATTATTTTTTTATAAGACCCATTGCTCCTACTACTATTGGAACTTTCTGGGTATCTTTCTTCTACATTGCTCTTTCTGCCTGCAAATCCTGATATTTATGACTTTGTTTCTCTCTGTACACAAGACACTGTAGTCACTGGATGTAGTGATTTCAATGATCAGTACATTTTAGTTTTTTTCATGGACCACTATATCTGGTTTTCCCACATCTGTCTTTTGAACTGTTGGTAATGGGTGATCCCATGTGATGTAGCTGATATGCTTCCGATAGACTAAGCAGGGATTTATTCTCCTCATATTTAAAAACTTTCACTACATTTGGGTCTTGTGACATCAGCAGATATGTGTACAATCCCACGACTGCAGATCTGTGCATATAATCAATTTCAAGGAGGCCCATATCTCCTTCAGAATGGGGAATATATAATCTTGGTATGCACTGATTTGTATAAATCAATTGATGACCATGAAGCATCCTTCTTGTTTTCCTATCTAATCTATCCAACACCTTTAGGGGTTAGTCAATCACTCCAAAACTGTTTGTTAGGACAGGAAGAGAAAATTGGTTTATAGCTTGAATTTTGTTCCTAGATGTCAATGCTGTTTTCAGAATTAATTTAAGTCTTCTAAAATATTCCTTACTAAGTTTCATTCACATTTGTTCATGTCTTATTGTTGATCCTTTATCAGTTCCCAAATATTTATACACTCCCGCTTGCTTAAGTTCTTTTATATCACATTCTTGTCCCAAACTGATGTTTTCTTGGTGCTGCAGCTTGCATTTATATTACCTGATTGAACGTTTAGGTTAGTGAATATCTAAACATCAAACTAGTAATATCGAAAAATTAAAACAGTGAACAGCCGATTTAACATAGGGAATGAATTCCCTTGGCTGCAAAAAAAAAAATAAAAAATTAAACCAAAATGAAATGGGGGGCTTTGCCCCCCCCTAACTAAATATACCAACTCCAAGATCTCTCTACAGTGGGGAAAGGGGAAAAATCCACATAATGGCCAAGGGAATTCTTTCCCTAGATTAAATCGGCCATTCAAGGTTTTTTGCTTTTGATATTACCAGATCAACATTTAGGTATTCACTAACCTAAATGTTCGATGAGGTAATAGGAACCCCTTCAGCTTTCCTGCTTTAAAGGTTGCTTTTGCACATTTATCAAGACCAAATTACATTCTTATATCATCTGAAAAAGTTTTGACTACTTGCAGTTGTGCTTTCAGTTCCTAATCTGATGAGCTATGCAATTTTAAATAATTGACAAATAGAAGATGAGAAGTCTTTACACTTTGTTGTTTTCTAGGAGCCAAATTATAGCCATAGCCTAATCTGTTAAGTAGACAGCTTAATGTGTTAAGGGCAAGACAGAATAGCAGTGGTGACAGGTAGGAATATCCCCCTTTGAATTTTTATCCCTGAAATATTAATTTGTCCTTTATCATAGTTTAATTGTAAAGTGATTTGCCACTGTTTCATAGTCACTGTGATGTAATCGATCAGTATAGGGTGTATGTTATACATATTTTAGCACTCTTTTATCCATGAATGTGGAATACTGTCAAATCCTATTTTGTAGTCAATTCATGCCATACTTAGATTTTTCCCCTTTTTACAGTTCTCCACTATGACTTTAACAACAAATGATCCTTTATTCCATATGACATTTTTTTATTGCCCTTTTGTTCTAGTGCCATAATTGAGTTTTATTCTAAATGACTATAAGCTCTGTCAGCATCAAGTCCGGGGTATAGTTTATACATAGTCGGAAGTCAAGTTGTTGGTCTATAATTTTTAGGGTAGCTTGCAGGTTCACTCTTACGGAGGACCATTGTTTTTTCCTGTTGTTAACCAGGCTGGTATGTGTTTTAAGGTGTATATATAAATAGTTCTTACTCATGGCTAAATCTTTGTGCAAAGATGTTAATATTTTTAACCAGAAGTTAGGCACTGCATCTGGGCCTGGGGTTTCCAATTAGTGACTTTTCATAACTTAGTTTCAGTCTGTCTGCCTGTAACTTCATCCCATTTCATATCCTGTACCTTTAAACTTCTTATTCTTTCTTTTACTTCTTCTAAATATTTAGTATCTTTGTTATGTTGCACAGGACCTTCATAAATACTTTTCCAAAATGTATCTATTTCTTCTTTTTTAGTGGTCTTTCAATTCCTTTTAACTTGTTTCCCAATTCTCTATAAAACTTTTTTGAGTCATCAATAAATTACTTATATTGTACTTTTTCTTTATATTTATCTGTGTATCTTCTACGTTTTCTGCCTGTACTGATATTTTTCTTTATTTCTGATAATGCATGATAAATCTTGATCCATTATAATTATGTGCATTACTTTTACCACGTCTACCTTTCTATGTATTTTTGTTGATTTATTCCTCTGCTATACTCTTCTAACAGTGACACTTCTTGTCTTAATTGCTTTATAGTTTTCTCTATTCTATACTTCCTTGATGGTATTAGATTTCAGCATTTCCTTTCTATTACTACCCTGTGTTCTTGTGGTAGACTTTTATCTGGTATTAATTTAGCTGCACAGTAATATATCCTGTTTACTTCTGTCATATTGCATGGGTCTCTATGGACAGTCTAATTACTGTGTTCATTTGTTTTATCAAACTTTTAACTTTTTGGATTTTATTAACCTTCTGCAGTCTATTTCTTTCATTGATCTTGATATATCTGTCCATATCTATTAAATCAAGCAATTCTTCTCTCAGCTCATTTTCTTCCAAACTGAGGGCACATCCCTTGTTTTCCATTTCCTGTGGACATTCTATAGAAGGTTCTATAGCATCTTCCTGTGACACAGTCTCATCAACTTCATTCTGTGTCATCCGTTGCTCTATTATATGGGAACTTACTGGCCTGTCACTCCTCAACATTGACTGCATCACAGTTTCCTGTTCCTTCCCTTGTTGTCTAGCTTCAAGTGAACATTATTACTGGTTTCATTTGGAAGGCTCCAAATTATCTTCATATGACATCTGACCAATTGCTTCGTGTTCCACTAGTTTCACATTAATTTGGATATCTATTACTCTATCCTGTTGTGGTGCTTTCTGATCTAGATTTCCAACACTAAATCCTTCACTTTGCAGGTACTCCATAACCTCAGTTTCCATTTCTTTAACTTCTCCATTACTGATCTTCTTTTCTACTTTTCCTCTTTGTCTTCTTTTTTTTTTTGTATTGTAAAGTTTTCCATGTCCAGATTCCTTTGTCTGTATTTCTCTTCAAATATCTTGGTTCTGCTCTTTTTGTATTGGTTAGTTTTGCTTTCTCCTTTGCATTAGTATTACACCATATTAAATCTCCTTTTCTTTCCCATGTCGATGTTTATTCTTCATATGTCTCCTGCTCTTCCCGTTTCTCTTTACTTTGGGGAATCATTCCATCATGCTGTGATGTAACCTGTGTTAGACCTTCTACACCAAATCCTTCACTTTACAGAGAATCCATAACTTCAACTTCTACTTTTTTAACTTTAATATTTTTTCTACATTCCCTCTTTGTAATATTATTTTTTTATTGTGAAATTTTCCATGTCTGTATGCCTTTGCCTGTATTTCTCTTTGAATAGTTTTGGGGCTGCCTTTTTTGTATTGATTAATTTGGCTTTTGACTTTGCATAGATAGTGCACCATATCAAATATCTCTTTCTTTCCCATGTCCATATTTCTTTTTTATACTTTTCGGAAATCTCTAGGTTTTGTTGCTTATATTTTCGTACTTTCTCAGATGCGTCTTTATCCAAACATTTTGAACACAAATTTTTATTTGAAGCTTTCGACAGTTTTTCTTGTAGAAGTATTTTTCTTTCCTCTAAATTCTCTCTTAATCTTTATCTTGTGTCTGGAAATTCTGGGCTTTTTGCATAATAGTAACAATACATAATTTCTTTCTTATCCTCAATAGTCCAATCTATTGTCTTTATGGCTCTTCTTTGGCCTATCAGTTTTTGTGATTTTTGTGGACTGCTACATCCTTCTACAACAGGGGCCATCCTCCCCCTGGGACTGGCCTGGCCCCAATGTAGGAATGTTTCCATATTTTGAGGATTCTAAACTGTCATTTTTTCCATTCTTGGCACCAGTGCGAATACCGGGATTGGGCACTTTTTTATCCTGGGTCTTATGCGCCCAGCTATCTTTTTTAATTTTTGACCTACTTCTGTTCATGATGTACTCTATATAAAAGGTAGTCTATATATCAGTGTCTTCTTGGTGAGATTTTGTGAATAACAGGGTCCACCTTGTGAAGGTACTCACCAAGTTGTGTGAGTTTCTCAATGACGCCTGAGTGGGGGATTGTGTCAAAAGCCTTCGCTAAGTCAAGATAGGCTGTATGTACTGCCCTGCCTTCATCTAGGGCTTTGGTGACATTCTTGAAGAAGTCCACCATGTTTAATAACATGCTCTACTCTTAATAAAGCTAAATTGGTTTGGGTCAAGAGTTTGAAGGTCAAAACCAAAACAGGTCATTGACCCTCAAAAACAAGATTTTAAAAGAACACGAACATCGAAACCATACCAGTCACAATAAGTTTTGAGTTTGAAGATAATCTATGTCTTTACAGATAAGGTCCATGATGATTCTCTCCGTGGCCTTGCAGACAAGGCTGGTTAGCTTTATGGGTCTGTAGTTCCCAGGGTTGGTTAATGGACCCACTTTGTGCAAGGAAATTACTGTTGCTGTTTTCCACTCTGCTGTGACAAAGCCAATACTTAGACTGTGGTTGAAGAGAGTGCCAAGTGGTTCCACTAGTTACTGTTTTACACCATTTAGTAGGCAGCCTGGGATGTTATCTGGTTTCATAGAGGCTGTGTTTCTGGCCATGGAGAGTGTGGTTATGACATGCTCTTTAGAGATACTAGGTAGCGGACTGGTGACAGGTATGCTTTGGGGTATGTCTGTTGGGGACAGGGGGATGAAGTTTGCACCAAATCTGTCTGCTAGCTGGTTGTCGATGTCCTCAGGGTCAGTATGAGTGGTACTTTCTACTACTAGTTTGGCATCAAGCTGGGTCTTCCCTTTTAGCTTTCTGATGTAACTAAAAAATGCCTTGTAGTTATCTTTAGCTAGGAATGCTAATTTTCACTTCGTAATTGGCTTTAGAGGACTTTACAAGGTATCTAATTAGCTTGTTCAAGCTGTGGAAAGTGTCCTTCCTCTGTTGAGTTATTTCCCTCATCTTAGACATTAGTTTTTTTTTCCTTTATGAGGACCTTGTTTTGATCCTTTCAGGTACTGCCAACTCTATACATTTGTGTAGGTGTTTATACAGGGCATTTGTGTACATCTCTGTATAGTAGTCATTCTTGACAGTAGTAGCAGACAGTTTGAAACTATTTATGCCATCACTTAGGAGCTTATAGTTTGCTTTGGAGAAATTCTTCGTAATTTTTGCCCTTGAGGGAGGGTCAGGTATGGTTGTTAATTCGAATGAGACTGAATTAAGATCAGACCTTACCAGGTTGGGCAACACACAGGTAGTGCAGAGACCCCTTATGTTGGTGAGTATTAAGTCTAGGGCATTCAAGCCCCTTATGGGGGTGCAGACTTTCTGTTCCAGAGCATTTGTATTAACAAAGTCTGGGAACCTTCAGTCACGAGTGTTTGTGCTCACATATGACTCTCAATGGATGGAAGGATAGCTGAAATCACCCATGACCTAGGTATTTGGCTGTATAGTGAGTGACACAAGTAGGTCCAAGTGTTCTCGTGGTTTATGGTGGGGACCTACAGCTAACAATGATATGGAAGCAGGTTTTTCCTACAGTTAGTTGGACCTGGAGTAGCTCTAGGGAGTCATACTGTTTGACTAGTCTTGAGGTGTATTGACTTTAATGAAAATATATACACCTCTATTTTTGGTTATTTCACACTCGTTTTGAGGTCTGAACATGTGGAAGGTATTGCGGCTTTGCATAGCCAGGGTCTCTCTGCAGCCTTCATCCATGTCTTTATGACTGCACAGACATCAAAATCTTCCAAGATAAGGAGTATTTCCAGTGAGTGCAATTTCTGATTTAGACTCCTTGTATTCAACAGCGTAACCTTGTCTCTAGTGGATTTTTTTACGTCGAGAATTTTCTTGTTATGACATTGCCTAAAAATGGCACTATGGGAAGGCAAGTACCATTGCTAGTAAATGAAAGCCAAGAGGTGAAAGGTGAAGACCATCTCTGACAAAGCAGTGTGGTCTGTCAACTTTATCTTCCCATATTGACAGATACTGGATCCCCCTGAATTGACACCAAAAGCTAATCCAATTGTTTAAGTCATTCAGTTTTTGTTTATATCGAGGCACTTTCCTGTGTGAAGGTAGAATGCTGCTTAGGGCTATGGACATACCTGCCAAGGACACATAATCTGAGAGCTCAATCATGTCTTTCTACATATACTTCAGTGAAGTACATCTCAAGTCATTCACTCCAACATGGACTATGACAGAGTCATAATAGTACTTGTTGCTGAGAGACTTGAGTGCATGCATGATCTGGCGGATCCTGGCACCTGACAGACAGCTGACCACGACCTTCTCCTTGTCCAGCCTAGTGAGGGGGGATATCTGTATATCTCACTATGGAGTCGCCTATGACCAAGACATTTGGTTTTGAGGTGTTTTGTTTAGGGGCTTATTGGCTGAGACACTGTTGTGTGCATTATTATGCATAGTGGATTCTGTTGGGCCTACAGTGTATGCATTAGGTTTGCGCTTGGGAAGTCTCTGATCTTTAGGTTGGCTTCTAGCGAGCACTTCTGCATATGTGGGTTTATGTGTTATGAACTTGTTATGTGCAAGAGGTGAAGTGTGTGTGCTGACAACCTGTTTGATATCTGGTTTGTTGTTATGTGAGAGAATTGATTATAAATTCATAGTAAAGATACAGCTCTCACATGTTGTATTTGTTTGTTTTAGAAGTATCTGGTTTTCAGTATGCATGAGGCAATTTCTACATTGCTGCAGGATGCCCATGTAAATCAGTCTGGCTGGAGAAATGATGAGAAACTGTCCATCCATTATGGCAGGTATATACTGTACTAACTAGTGGGAAGTGAGCTAGCTGGACCACCTTTTGCTGTAAGACTAACTAGGTATTCTGTGGAGGGCTAGGGGTAGAAAACTGCATCAATGCTTCACAATGCACAACTGAGTTGCTCACAGGACAGCAGTGCAATCTCTGAGCAGCTTCAGTAAACTGTGTGCAAACCCGCCCAAACAGAACACAAAAATACAAGTGAAGTTAAATGATTTTAAATAAGTAAACAAAGGGAAAGCCCAAAACTGAGCTTTATTCAAGCAATCCCCAACTCAGATGGGTCCTTGGCTGCACACTTCTGCCAAAAGGGTGCAGGGGGGGCCTTCTTAATGGAAGATGGCTGGCTTTAGTGCTCAAGTGATACCAAACAGACTAGATTCAGCAAGCCTGAATCTAGCCTATGCTATAAAATGCAGAAGTACTAGAAATTCAAAGTGCAGAAAATATCAGTCACAACAGCAAAAAAAAAAAAAAAAAAAAAACTGTTTAAATAAAGCAGCAATTCAGTAGAAGAGTGTGAATGCCGTGGTGGTACAGTGGTAGCATTGTTGCCTCACAGCAAGAGGTTCTCCTGTTCGATTCACGGCTGGAGTGCCTTCTGTGTGGAGTATGCATGTTCTCCCCGTGGTTGAGTGGCCTCCGAAAGACATGCGTGAATGGGCATGCCTTTGCTGAAGGTTGGGCGTTGGGCTGGCAACTCGGCACCATAAAAAAATCTACTGCCAATCATTAGCGGACTGGAGTTATGCTGTGGCAACCCCTAACCATGAAAAGCTGAAAAGACAAACAACACCAACTCCCACAAGAGTGTAGGCCACAAACCTTCCTAGTGGTCTGGAACCCAAGTGCTTAAACCAGAACAAAGACACTTAGAATAACAGGTCCAATAATCCTTCATCAACAATTCCCAGCTCAGAAGGGCAGAGGCTACCCTGTCCTCCCATGAGTGTAGACCACAAACCTTCTTAATATAAAACAGCTGTCCTGAAGCCCAAGTGCTTAAACCAAAACTGAGAGGCTTAGAATACCGGTTACAATGTAATCCAATATCAGACAGATGACAGTGACATGTCTGTTAAACTACCCACATACATCATGGCATGGTTATCTGTGTTATCTTGATGAGAAAGCCCTGTGGTCTGTCCAGCTGCTGAATGTGTCTGGTAAGGTTCCTGCAAAAGAGAGCATTATACTGTATTACTGTTCTAATGAGTTTGACTACATTGCTGTTATACAATCCTGAGATCTGAATGTGATGGCGTGTCTTATGATGTGCACCATATGTATGTACTGGAGAACATTAAAGCGTAAAGTTAGAAAGTAACGAGACACATTGAAGTTCCTGACTTTACAACCCTTACAAGAGAATGCACTAGAAAGTACTGACATGATGATGCTATCCACTCTATAACTTGGCAAGGAAAATATAAGTGACAGGTACAATTATCAGTTCAACAACACAAATGCAGATATACTAGGCACTAATGTAGCTATGCACCCTGTGCATCAGGCACACAGCTTTTGTATCCTTGAATCCAAAAGAGAGAAAACAAGGATGTGGCACAGTTATCATCACTACAAGGTGTTGGGGGGGGGGGGGGCAGGAGGCCTAGGCTGACATAAAAGTTCACTGAGTGTGTATGAGTAAGGCAGTGAAGCAGGCAGGTTGAACCATGTAACTATTGTGTGTGTGTCTGTAGGGGGTCCTCCATGTGACAGTGATGAGTGAGAGTCTGCATAAACACTGCCAAGCTCATTGTTAGCTCTGTCTCTTGGTATGTCAGACAGGTGTGAGTTGTGCATGATAGAGTTAGCAGTCCATGTTATCACCCCCGACCATGAGAACTGGCTCTGCCAGGAGTTGCACTGCACATGCATGCCCAAGCTCAGATGTAGTGCTGGTACCTGAACATGACTGCTGTCTGCTGGATGTGCTCTGCTTATGTGAATACCCAGTATCATGACCCTATGGCCTGCCATGTCTGGGTGTGGACAGCACACTCACCGACAGACCAGTGGAAGTACGGCCACTATAGAAGGATGATCGGGCAAGGTCACATTTGCTTTCAGCAGATATTTTGGCTGACCTATGCCCACAAGGATGCTATTTCCCTCCCAGCAGATTTTCCATCACAGACCCTGCTTGTTCCATGACAGACACCCCTCAGTCCATCACAGACACCCCCATTCCAATGTCATTCATCCAAGCCAGTGAATCGGCAACATGGTGATGGCAGTCATGCATGTCAGCCTGTGCTACATCTACAACCCTCATCATTTGTCTAGAGCACCTTTCTGAACATGCCTGTGTCTCCATGACAGACTTAAACATACACTGAGTGACACTGGAAAAAACACCTGCACCAAGTGGAGGAGGGACAACAAGCCCCCTCCAAGCACCCCTATCAACCCTCCTGTGTGGTACCTCGCTTACACTTTGGCAACTACCAGACTCAACAGGCACTACAGCCATAGTAACCACACTTCCCTGATTAATGTCCTTGCCTTCCTCCTGTCCAATATCTGTGGGCTCAGTGGACTGAGTAGGCATAGGCCTACTGGCAGTGTCCAGGGAAAATGAAGGTGGTTGGATGTCAATTTCTGTGTCAGATTCAACATCTGCAACCCCCAACCATGTCTCATTTTCACCACCACCATCATCAGTGTCTGATGAGACAGTGACATCAGGTGACACAGGGCCCACACTCCCACTGTCATGATCACCTGTAATATAAAGGGAGAAACACAGGTACACATTAATATCTGCACTACTATGGTGCAATATATGCTAAACGACTAACAGTGCTGTCACTCATACAGGCAGTGCAGTAATGCACACAACAGCCCTAAAATGATACATTATGATATTTCTTTAAATTGATCTGCAGTGACATAAATTTATTTGGCTTACCATCTGCAGGAGGCATACATCGCTGGATTCCTGACAGTCCTGAAATAAGTTAGACAAGAGGTAATGGTAACATCATCTCATTTAACAATAAGACAGGGGGTACTACATATACTCCTCTATATCTGCATTAACTGTACATTCAACAATAACGTGGTTGACAACTCAAAACTGAGCTTATCACTGCAGAAATCTTCAATCCCCTCCCCCCAAAAAAGACATGTGACACAGAAGTAACTTTTATTTCAATTGTTTTACTATACAACAGTATTCAACTGGTCATATAACAAACCTACCTGGAAGCTCCTCCTGGGACTCAGAAGGACTGATGCCCACATCAAGGACATGTTGTAGACCACTCTGTTGTGAGCTCTCATATTGGAGGATGTTTACCAGGAACTCTTCATTGGGGGTGAGAGGTGATTCTGTAGCATGCCCTCCCCTGATTACCCTTTGGTCTCAGGCAACAGCAGCTGTTCATCTGTATACAGAGGTAATCATGTAAGTGGCCCCTGTGGTGCACCTGTTCATATGTCTAGCTGTGGCCACCCTCAGCATTGATGTTGACAACAATCTGCTGTTATACTTCTAGCCTTTCTTGCATATTGAGCTGACCCTTCCCAGCAGAAATGCCCTGTGTTGATGGACAGTGTCAACAATTAAAATGGTTTCTGCTTCACAGAAGGGGTGTGTCTGCATCACACTGACATTGGTTGTGTCCTAAAAGACAACAGAATGATACTACACATAAGTATCACATAGCTACAAAGTAACTGTTTCCAGATAAAACAGTAAAGGTAGGCAGTCAGTAGTACCCACTGGAAAACATAAAACAGTCTACAGATGTGAAATACCAAAAACAGGCGGGATGCAAAACAAGGAAACTAGCAAGAGCAACATATCCTTGTATATGCCATAGCAGTAACTTAACTGTGCTCCTCCCTCAAAAGAGCAGTCCATTCTAGTTTGTGACATAGTAACTTTTCTTTGCTCTCTCCACCCACAAAAGAACAGGCACATGAACCATTTTGCTAATAAAGCATCTTTGAAATGTTAAAAGTGCTTTCAAAGGGCCTTTTCTTGAAACATTTATACATATGTATCACACAACTTTCTATTTAGATGCATTGTCAATCATATGTTACCTCTGAAATGGTCTGAAAAACATGGTCATGCCATCAGTGCACTTCTAACTAATGTGTGCAGATAAAAGTATACAAGTCTTTGCTTCACATTATTCATTAATATATTTCAGCATATGCATTATGTAGGTAACAAAATGGGAGCATACCTCCTGGAGTTCAATACTCCTCTGTAAAGATATCTTTGGAACAAATTTGCTTTTGCAAGGTCCTGCAAACATGTAACACGTGTCCTCACCATTAGTTTGGCTAGTTACATGTTTGTCTTTTTATAATGGAGTAGATTATTAAAGGATTGCATCTGACTTAGCCTGTGTTTCATAGATGCTAATTACAGCACAAGCAGCTGAACTGCATGCTAATCAACCAATCTGGTGCAGCTATTCAACAAGTTATAAAGCAACCATGTAGACTCCACACTGTTTTTTCCTGTGGATTTCAAACATAGTGGAGTACAGACACAGAAAGCCTGCACAAACAGAATGTTAGGAGCTGCTGTTGCTGCCTAACTCCATTTGCATGTGCTACAGGCTGCAGGAAATGCTGCTGCTGCCAATAGGCCTAGGGTGAGAAGGTGAAGAGGTTTCAAGCCAAATTTAACTTATCACAACATGCACATTGTACAGGGCTACAGGGTAGACAAGGACACAATACAGGAACTCTGCAACCTCTGCTGGCCTCAACTCGAGACAGAGCCTTTGTCTCCCCATGTATTTGCTGTGTACTGATTGTATCACAGTCAGCAGTGAACTAACACTGTGGCAACTGCTGCATTTACAAGGTAAGTCCTGAACATGTACTGTGTTGCATAATAATATTATGGCATGTCCTTGTATTTCATCACTTAAAAACAGCAATAAGGCAAAGAACTCCATGTAGAGCCAATAAAACATTTATTCAATAACATCACAGTTAAAATAAGCGCTTTCAGGCCATATGCCCTTCATCAGATAACGGAAAAGACTGAAGATATCACATTTAAAATATCCAACCTCCTATCACATTTCAGTATTTTACCTTCCTTTTCTTCAGGATGGGTTTTAAAGGTACAATAGCATTAATACATGGTGGCTTGTCTGCCCCTAATCTCACAATCCACCTAGTCTCTGCACATTCAGTATCATTAAACAGGTTACCACCCCTGATATTGGGAGTGATAGCCTGTATTACCATGAATAAAAATAAATGGGTTCCATTAGTTTTTATATGTTGTGCCAATGCATTGTGATCACTACTATGTTTAATGTCTGACAAATGATGAAATATCCTAGTCTTAAACATATTATTTGTCTTGTATTTGTAGGATTTCAAGGATCTGCAGTGATGACAATAGATTCCATGAGGAAGTGGACTGTTTTCAGAATAATTTATTACAGAGAGGCTATACATATAAGAAGATAGCACCTTTAATAAATTTTAGCAAATCCAAATGAAACAGCACAGCTAAACCTTGGCTATATAAAGATACTGGTGATACAGTGAATGCATATAAAGCATCATCTGCTAACAAAGATAAGGATGAAGAGAGAGCTAAAATGGTATTAACCTACAGTAGTGATGTAGGTAATATATGTGGAATCATTAGACGAAACTGGCAGGTATTATGTACAGATCCGAAACTCAAAGAGGTTTTGGGTTGTACACCTAACATTGTATTTAGAAAAATAGGAAAGATCTACTTTGTAAAGAACCTATCACCAATGTAAGAAGCACTACCAAAACCAATAAGAAAGGTACATATCCATGCCATCAATGTAAGGCATGTTGGTTTATTTTACAGACTCAGGTCTTTGTGCACCCAAGGACCAACAAAAAATACACATTTAAGGGCTATGCTGATTGTAGGACTCAAAATTTGATTTATATAGCAGTTTGTCAAGGCTGTGATACATATTATGTGGGAAAGACAAATAATATATTTAAGACTAGGATATTTCATCATTTGTCAGACGTTAAACATAGTAATGATCACAATGCATTGGCACAACATATAAAAACTAATGGAACCCATTCATTTTTATTCATGGTAATACAGACTATCACTCCCAATATCAGGGGTGGTAACCTGTTTAATGATACTGAATGTGCAGAGAATAGGTGGATTGTGAGGTTAGGGGCAGACAAGCCACCAGGTATTAATGCTATTGTACCTTTAAAACCCATCCTGAAGAAAAGGAGGGTAAAATACTGAAATGTGATAGGAGGTTGGATATTTTAAATGTGATATCCTCAGTCTTTTCTGTTATCTGATGAAGGGCATATGGCCTGAAAGTGCTTATTTTAACTGTAATTTTATTGAATAAATGTTTTATTGACTCTACGTGGAGTTCTCTGCCTTATTGCTGTTTTTTGGGGACTGACACTGTATTTTGGCAGAGTACTTTAGTGCAAAGAGGTTTCTTCTTTTTTGTATTTCATCACTTGGTACAGTAAGCAAGTAAAAGGTGGGAGATGTGTCCATTTTCATGTAGTAAGCCTCAGTCATCAAAGATTCAGACATTCACACCAAAGTACTGATGATCACTGCATGCCGTGGTTTAGCTCCATACATTTGTAATGGGAAAGTATAACAGAAAAAAGTTAGAAAGTAATGAGACACATTTCAATTTCTGACTTTACAACCCTCACAAGATCAAACAGGCAGGATTCAAAATAAGGAGAGTAACAAGAGCAATATATCCTTGTTTGTGCCGTAACAGAAATTCAGCCTGGGCTCATCCCCTTCAAAAGAACAGTGTAGCCTTGCATGTGCTATAACAGGAACTCACCTTTGCTTCCCCTCAAAAGAGCAGTCTATGCTTGTTTGTGCCATCCAACCTGCCCTTCATTTGATGGCAACTGCATATCATAGTATTCCCAGTTAATATCCTCACACATTTTAAAGTAAATGATATAGACTGGATTACACACTGCATGTCTTTGAGTACTGGCCAGATAACTGATGAATGTCTGGGAAACACAGAAAGGTAAGATAGAGCTGTATATTTGTAAGGGATAATCATAACAGGTTGTGTGATCACTAAATGCACTACATCCAAATATATTAAATATAAGAAATTTACAAATAACAGGTTATGTCTTGATATCAGTATATATTCAGTTGCACTTGATTATGTGAGGAATTCCTTCATGTATTTGCTGCAAAGCTGTTTGTGTGGCAAAGAGGGATAATGCACCTATCCTATTTTCTGAAGGTGCATTGGCGTGAGAGTTGGGATCCAGACCTATGTAGACATATTTCATGTGTGCTAACATTTTCTACTGTGTATGTCATAGACTGATTTTCCTCATTTGAACTATTTCTCATTTTTTAAACTTATTTATTTAATTTATTTATTTATTTATTTATTTTTGGCAACACTGTGTGATGCGCCACTTAGCACAAACGTGTTTTGTTATTCTCATCTGTTCTGCATGCAGAACAGCAGTGCACAAACCTTTCAAATGTTCCACCAAGTAGCACACAGGACTCAGACAGCCACAAACATAAACTGGATGCATTCAATTAAGACTGTTGGCCATCCTGCAAACATGTTGCCTGGTAGTGCACACCACCGCCTACTGTGTTTGTGCAATGGTAAGAGATGTGCAACACTTTCAAATGTTGCAAAACAAAAAAAAATGCACACTCTCAGTAACAGCTGGCAGGAAAACATCATTCTACATTAGTTTTGATCTGTGGTAGGTGTGGCAGGCATTCATGGAGAGGTTTTGAGATTCCATGCTCAGAGATGGAGTTTCCAGAAGTCCAAAGTGTTTGCTGGACTCCTAGTGAATGAACATGTGCCCAGGCTTTTGCAAAGGGACTATCGTGGCTCAGACTACAAGTCAGAAACATGGAATAGTCTTGCCTGGGTTTGACCAGTGCTTCTGGCATCCCCCACACTGGTGAACAATGTAAGAATCATTACAGAGACCTCCAGATGAGGAAGAGGGATACCCTCAACCATTGGATCTAGGAATGTAGGATTGGGGGCACCTCACAGATGTATAAGTATCATTTACAGAGACTACTTGTAAAAGTTAAAAGATGGATATAATCAGGATTGGTATTCATAATGGTATTCTGTTCTATTTTGTTTTTTCTGCAGCCATCACAGACAGAGAAATGAATGTGTGAACCCATGCCTCTAGAGTGGCACAGATGTGAGAAACATGTGGTATGTATGCATCCGAACAGTACTGTTATTTTAGCATTAAAAGTAAAGACACCTTTACTGGTTTATTATACAATTGTATCAAATGAAGCATTCATCTCTGAACTGTAACAAGAAAGTATGCATGCATTAGTCTGGAGGCCAGAACAACAGTTCACTATTAGAGAGTAGTCAGAGGTTGTGGGTTCAAAAACTATACTTCCCAAAGATACAATGCTGTTAAGTTTTCATCAATATTGCAATGTAATGTCACAGCTCTAAAGCGGTGGCATCAATGGCCTGCTGTAAACAGTTATTGCTATAATTGGAGCAGAAATATGTGCAATATATGCACACACCAAGGATTTCTTCCTGCAGTCTGTAGTATAGGGTGAATCTCTAATGATAAACGGGTAATCACCACACACCAAGAAGGATAGCCTCACTCCATTGAAACACTCCGTTTATTGCAATCAGAAACAGCACAAACCACATTAACGCTGACACACTGTAGTAAAACGTTTTCGTCGTGAACTCCTTATGAAAAGACGTTCAAAAACCCAACAGCAAGACTTGACCAGCTGAATAGATGCAACAGCAGCTTGACTTGGATATCGCAAAGGTGAATTGGTCACTATGGAAACCCTCACAGCAGCCATCGTACGGTCAACAGTGTAAGTTCGGTGCCTTTTTAAATGCTAGTCATTTTCTGGCATTTAGATCATGTGAATTTATCACATTACGTTTAAGTGCATGCTCTATGCACTTAAACGTAATGTGATAAATTCACATGATCTAAATGCCAGAAAATGACTAGCATTTAAAAAGGCACCGAACTTACACTGTTGACCGTACAACGGCTGCTGTGAGGGTTTCTATAGTGACCAATTCACCTTTGCGATATCCAAGTCAAGCTGCTGTTGCATCTATTCAGCTGGTCAAGTCTTGCTGTTGGGTTTTTGAACGTCTTTTCATAAGGAGTTCACGACGAAAACGTTTTACTACAGTGTGTCAGCGTTAATGTGGTTTGTGCTGTTTCTGATTGCAATAAACGGAGTGTTTCAACGGAGTGAGGCTATCCTTCTTGGCGTGTGGTGATTACCCGTTTACCAGTTCTTTGCTGCACCACTTTCCACTTTGTGTTTCCTTGTGAATCTCTAATGAGCTGGGTAGTCTTAACAGTAAAAAAAGGTGTTGTTAGGAGTTGGTAGTCTTAGAAGGAAAGGTAACAGAATAGAGTCGAATAATTGTATCAATGCATTGTATGTCACATATGAAGTTGCTAATGTTCTCCCTTGTTTCTCTTTCATCCCAAACCTTATCTTCTCTTTTTTTCCCACAGCACAATGGGGCAGGCCTGGTCCACAGGATCCACCTGCCCCAACTCTACTGACTACAGCACCATGGCCCAGCACATCTGGGATGCAACCTGCTAGCATCCCTCCTGCTGCCCCTGCACTACCTGGCCACTCAAGTAGTTCTGCCCCACAGGATAGGCCAATGGTTCCCTATGGGAGTAGTGGCAGAGGTGGTGATTTTATCTCCCACGATGAACTGCCAGGGTTGGTTTATAGGATTGTGCACCACAGAGCTGAAGCATGCCTATGCCAGATGGAGACACTGATCACCATCATAGTACTTAATAACACAAGAAGATGCAGATGTCAGACATTGCAGCCATCAGCACAGTGAGGTGACAGTGATGACAGTCTAGTGGGTGATGACTCAATTCTTATTGTTACCCAGCTTGACATCCATGGGTTCATGATGTATCCACCCTCACCCCAACCATGGTGTTCACCCACCTCCTATGTCTTTCACTATACCTGTGTCTTGTCTTGTATGTCCTGTCTGCAATTTCTTCTCACCTACCAAACCTACCTGACCTAGACATGCCTATGTCCCTTCCCAACATTCCTGACTCTCCCAAAAAAAGGCACCTGTCCCAAAAAATGTTATCCCATACATAGCTCTCCATTTTGCACACTTGTCATCTTGACACACTTGATTCAATCCAGTTGGCTGTACAACATGACTGTGTTATGGCCACCCCTCTCTCTGGAGTTGACACTTCAAATACAGCTAATATTCTGCACATCTGAACATTTTTTACTGTAGAAGAAATGGATAGCTATGGCTCTATCCTACATCCCTCTTGCACATTCCTGCCCTCCTTTCACTTTATTTTCCTTCTGGTTGCTCTCCATTTCACCACTTTACTATCTTTCCCATTTCTTTTCATTAAAGCATGATTGCACAATGGTATGCATTGTGCACTGACATGCAGCTATGGCAAAAAAGCAGTTATAAGTGTTATATACAGATGTCTTGGAAACCAGTATGATCTAGTCACATTTCACAGATGCCACACCAGCTATCACACTTTGGAATTTGGATTTACACATAAAAGTATCTGAAACTGTTACATACACCTGGATTCAAAGCCAGTACCATCTGACCCCAAAAGTGAACGGATCAATGCATTAACAGATAGTGCTGCGGACTCAGTTGTGTAGCATGTGTATTTTAGACACTGAATAGCAAATGGCAGACTTAACTGCTATTGCATACACCTACAACATAACTGACTCTATGGCTGCAGGTATTAATTCACTTAATGTAGTAATACATTCCTTCTTGGGGCCAGATGGTACTGCTTCCAAATACAGCTGTAGGTAATACATTGAACTAATTTTGTATTAGTGTTGCTTATCAATGGTGAGCAATGCACACCATCTCACACTAATGCCTTATAAAACTAAATAGGCATTGTGCAATAATGCTTTATAAAACATTTCTGTGGATTGCACAATGATGCTTCAAACAAAATTAATAGGGAAGATATGACACTGGTTATACGGAATTCAAACACAGGAGAGTACAAAGGGAAATACTTGCTAAACTGTGTCAGTCACTATTGATTATATAAAATACATCTGCTACCTAACTGACTCTGAGAAAGCATGTGTTAATGCATTGTTGCTGGAAGCAGATGTTACTGAGTTTGAATATGGGTGTAAGTAGTAATTTTACAACTGTGTATGATACTTTAAATACATCCACTTATATTGCCTCCATTCAGAGTTGCTTTGCTTTGGTGTCTGATGTACACCATCATGCAATAATTATTTAAAGAAAATAAATGGAAAAGATAGGAAAGTGGTGAAATGGGGAGGAAGCAGGGGGAAAACAAAGTGAAAGGAGGGAAGGACTGTGCAGGCAGGATGTAGGAAAGAAACATATCTATCCATTTTTTTCAACAATAAAACGTGATCATATATGCAAAATATTAGCTGACTTTGGACTGTCACCTCCAGAGAGAGGGATGACCAGAACACAATCATGTTGGATAGCCAATTGGACTAAATCAAGTTTGTCATGAAGACACATGTGCAAAATATAGCACTATGTATGGGACAATTTTTTTTTTTTTTTTTTTTTGGAGAGACAGAGGAATGTTGGGGAAGGGATGTAGGAATGTCTTGGTGAGCTAAGTTAGGTAGGTGAGGAAGCAATTGAAGACAGACAAGACAAACAAGACAAGAGACAGACAGTGAAGGACACAAGAGGTGGATGAACACCATGGTTGCGGAGAGGGTGGGAAATCGAGGTCCCATCCATGTCAAGCTGGTTGACAGTGAGAATCTAGTCCTCACTCAGTGGACTGTCATCACTGTCCCCTCACTGCACCACTGGCTGCAGTGTCCAATGTCTGTGCCGCCTACTGGTATTCTGAACTGGGATGGAGAGCAGACTCTCCATCTGGTGTAGGCATGCACCCACAGTGTGGTGCACAATCCTACTCACCATCCCTGGCAGTTCTTCTGGGGTGATAAAGTCACCACCTCCATCACTGCTCCCGGAGGGAGCCACAGGCCTATCCTCTGGGGCAGAACTACCTGTGGGGCCAGGTCACCCAGGGGCAGCAGAGGGGATGCTGCTAGGTCATGTACCAGATTTGCTGGACACTGATGCTGTGGCCAAAGGAGTGGTGGCAAGACGAACCTGTGGGACAGGCCTACCCAACTGTGCTGTGGGAAAATCAAAAAATAAAACAAAAAATAAATTAAAAAAGAAGATAAGGGTAGACAAAAAATAGCGAACATTAGTAATTTCATATGTGACATACAAAGCATTGATACGATTGTTTGACTCTATTCTGTTACTTTACTTTTAACATTACAAACTGCTAACAAATTTCTTCATTACTTTCAAGACTTCCCAGTTCATAACCGAGGCACACTATAGTACAGATTTCAGGCACCAGTCCTCGATGTGTGCATGTATTGCACATATGCATGTTCCAGTTATACTGATTACAGTTTACAGAAGACCATTTGTGCCACAGGTACAGAGGTCTGAAGTTGCATTGCAATAATGATGAAAACCTAACGTATTGTATATTTGGGAAGTGTGATCTTTGCACCCACAACCGCTGACTACTCTCTAATACTGTACTGTATTTTGTTATATAAACAAAAACAATAAAACGATCGTAAAGTGTACGGCTGTAAAAACATACAATTTATTGATCAAAGCAAGGTAAGTGCTTTCACCACCATCCTGGTGGCTTCATCAGATCATATAAAACCACATCAAACCAATACATTTAATATACTCACAGATACCACTTCCCCATCATGTAAATTAATTCCACCTTTCATTATTACGTTTCAAATCCTCGACCCTTGGTACAATACGCATGTCTCATCCATCATATCTAGACTACTAAAACTAGCTTAAAGGGATATTACATTAAAACCTCACAATATTAAATCATCGTCATTAAAACATTATTTATCAACATCCTAATCACATCAATCTTCCATGAACTATTTAATAAATCATTTCCCCGATCAGTTATCAAAGTAGAAAATCTACTTTATATTGCACATACTTATCCCACATTATTTATGCACGTATTTAAGTATTTCCATTGAGCATATAAACTGGTGAAATCATCATTAAAATGCCATCAAAAACATCTGTTTCACATAGAATCTTCCTTAAATGCATACCAATATGTATATATATCCACTTACTGCTACTATTTCCCCCCACTCAGCATTTAAATGGGGAAGTGGTAACTGTGAGTATATTAAGTGTATTGGTTTGATGTGGTTTTATATGGTCTGATGAAGCCACCGGGATGGTGGTGAAAATGCTTACCTTGTTTCGATCAATACATTTTATGTTTTTACAACCATACGTTTTATGATAGTTTTATTGTTTTTGTTTATGTACCTGTGTTTATTTGCTTCTGTTGCAGTATGGTCATGGATTTATCTGCTTAGTGTTTGTTTTTACTTTCATGTTATTTTGTTATACAGACTACTGCATGCATGCTTTCCTTTTAAAATTTTAGGGATGCATGCTCAATGTTATTGAGAATGTGGAACTGTTGGTTTGTGGGACAGACTAAGGCATGCATACTTTCTTTTACAGTTGGGATATGCATCTTCAATTTGATACAACTGTATTAAACACCAATTAAGCCATCCCTAACTTTTAACTCTAATAAGTTACTATTAAAAATTATTATTATTATTATTATTAAATTATTATTCAGAACAGTACTGTTCTGATGCATACATACCACATGCTTCTTGCATCCTTAACAAATGCACGACATGGGAACTCACATTCAAGGCTCACTCCATGGCAGCTGTGGAAAAAAACAGAACAGAACAGAATACCATTATGAATACAGTCTTGAATATATTCAGCTTTTAACTCTTACAATTACTCATTGAAATTGATGTGTACACATCTATGGGGTGTCCCCTATACTAAACTCTACAGACCAATAGTCAAGGGTATCCTGCTTCCACCTCTGAAACGTCATCAAAGTGATATCTGCATTGCTCTCCAGTGCAGGGGATACCTGTAGCACTGGTCAAAGCGCTTGCAGTTTTATTCCATCCCTCAGACTTGTATTCTGAGCCTGAATAGTCCCACTGCAGCAACTAGGGCCCATGCTCCTTAAATAGGAGTCCATTAAAGACTTTGGACTCCTGAACACCCTACCTCTGCATTCAGAAGTATAGTCTCTCACCAGCAACACCAGACATGTCTACCATAGCGCAAGCTCAATGCAGAATGAGAATTTCCCACCAATTGCATTTTGTACCCTGATGTTTTCCTGCCAATTGCACTTCTTGTGCTTACTGAGAGTGCACACATTTTGGTTTTGTAACATTTGAAAATGTTGTGCATTGCTTACCATTGTGCAAACATAGTAGGTGAGGTTGCGCACTGGTTGGCACTGTGTTTGGATGATGTTAAGTGATGTGCAACAGTGACAAGCACTGGAATTTCAAGATTATTTGGCATACAGGCACTTGTGTAAATGTGCTAGTCAAATGGACCATGTCCATAGTTCTCCAACACTTACAGCCATTGCCAAAAGAAGGTTGAGAAAATAGTTGTGTATGTTGCACTTCATTGCTATAATCTGCAATCTCACAAACGTAAAACAAAATTTGCACACCCTGTACTAGAACTCCAGACCATCTGCACTCCACAAATATACTTAACACCTGCTGCCAGTGGATTACTGACATGATATGCCCTATCTTAGTACTCATTGTAAAGTTCTCACTGTTAATCACAGTGTAATGCCACTTAAATTGTTTGTGTGATGGCCAACAGTATTAATTGAATGCAACCCGTTTATGTTTGTGGTTGTCTGTGTCCTGTCTGCAACCTTGGTGGTCCAGTCCTCCAGTTTGTGCACTGCTGTACTTCATGTAAACCAGGTGAGCACAGTCAAAAATGTTTGTTCTAAGTGGCATATTTCGCAAACAGTGCCCTTAAAAAAAAAAATTGAAGACATAGTTGAAATGAAGAAAAACAATGAAGAAAAACAATCTGTGACAGTGCCCCAAACAAATTTTTATGAGGAAAACTCAAGTAAGGTAAAAGCAATTGCCGTGTTGTCCTACAATCCACTTTAGTGGCCAGCAATCTTACACAGAAATGGTATCCACATCATACCTCCCAACTGTCCAGAACTTTACAGAATGTCCAGATGTACGCATTTATTTTTGGGCTGTTCCTTGTAAATTGTGTGTTTTTTTAGAAAATCACTCGACTGAAGTCAATCCATAATGACATACATTTCCCTTTCGTACTTCATATCCTTCAGAAAATGCATGCTAACGCAAATCCTATTATTCTACCTACTTTCTATGTTCATTAATATGCATGGCCCAAAGCCATGCAATGAGCAATATCGTGTACTCAAAAACACTCCGTGTAGGCTGTGCATGCAACGTACATGGAGTCTATTGATTCCGAGGGTCCATCTTTTCCTCCTCTTGTTAACCCTGACATACATATCATAGGTAATGATTCAAGGATTATTAAAATTTAGAGTATTTTAATACTGGCAATTTTAACACGTCATATTTTCACCAAGATACCTAGTATCAGTCTAATGGTGAGGTTGAGAAACATAGCCAAGCAGTGAAGGATATCATGATAAAAAATGCACTGACAGTTCGAAAGAAAATGGTTACTTTGTTGTTCTTGAATTCAAAAACATTCTGCTGCAGCTCACAGGTCTTTCACCTTCAAAATGTCTGACTGGCAGAAGAATGAGAATAAAATTGCTAGCACTTTTAGTTCCATTTCAACCAGAGAAAATAACAAGCATTCAATCTACATGGCAGGAAGCACCTCAGATATAGAAATATTACTACAGGGAGTGTGTCAATTGTACAACTGCTGTGTGTGAGTGCGGAAATCGAAAATGAATACCACTTTCGGCAATTGGTAATACAGCACTTGTTCACCAGTGTTGTGTGAACATGGAGTTATTATGTATAATTTGGGGAGTGGGGAACTTCCGCCTTCTAAAAAAAAAATAAAAAAGTCCATTTACCACTGAAAGCATCTTTAGCAGATGTAGATTTGGAGTTAAAGCAATCACAGGATTTACCACTGGTGAGTTAATGTGAATCCATGACTACTACTCATAGCTAACACGTTAACTATGCTGACACCTGTAAGGAAAGAAAGAATTAAAAATGCAGCTGATAAATACTTCCAGCAAGAGGAAGCTGTTATAACTGGTCATGCAAATATTCCAGGATCCTACATTGTCAAGACAGGTTTAATTCTCACAGCTGTTACATGTCTACCTTGAAAATAGCCCAGTCTTTTCAGGTTACCATTGAAAGCCATTACCTGTGATAGGGGAGTCCTATTCAGATATAAAAATAATAACAGTAATAGATATATGTACAGAAAGAGATAAATGGCTTGCAGTATATAAAATGTCATACAACATTTAATGCAAATTGGATTGTGGTCATCCCATCAAGGTACAATTGCATAACATTTTTGTAATAGCTTGGTTGTAACTATCAGGTGTATACACTGTAAACTGACATATCTGCCTTTACTGTTATTTCTGTATAGAAATTATTTTCCCAACCTGACAATTTTCAGAAATGCTGACTGGGTGGTCTATATTTTATACAATATTGTGTCGCTATTAATGCAGGGATTTCATTTCAGGCTGAAGTTATAATCCAGCATATCCTTGCACTTTAAGTGACTTTTTATATGTTATAAAATGCTGACAGTAAACTTGTGCATAGTGTTATTAATTAAAATGATTACATGCATTGCTTCATATTAACCTGTTATGCTTTTCTATAAACAGAAACATGGATTGCCAAGACCATTATATATATAACCGTTTTAAAACTGTATGCATAATATAATTCTTAGACATCAAGTCTTGTTTTGATAATGTTTGCATATAATACTATGTCTTCTGTAGACTAACCTCTTGTTTTAACTCCTTGATCAGATATGTGAACTAGTTTATCTTTGTTTGCTCTATGCTATTGTAATACCTTTAATCAGCTACAGTATGCCTTGCTTTGCTCTATGTTGCTCCAGGCTGTGGCCTAAATGAGTCTTCTGGGATTAACCCACTACAATAGTCAACAAAGAAACAATAAATAAATAAATAAATAAATAACAATGTTTCTTAACCTTCTTAAAAATAGCAAAAACTATTCAAAGCTTAGTTTCTCACTTCCTCTACTGGGCTGAAAGTGGACATATACAGTTACTTAATATCCCAGGAGTGGAAAAGTTCTTTACACCATTCACACACATAATAACTTCAGTACTTTTTTTATAGTATTATTTATAGAAACTTTTATTCTTACAATTGAAGCTTTGATATCAAGCCTAACAAAATAGAACAGACCACTGAGTTTGAATTATGGCACTAGCATAAGTAGAAAAACAACTGACAGACATTGTATACACTGAATGAATACAGTAGTGTTAGGTATTACAGAACAGCCACTCTAACCAGTCCAGCCCTTTCTGTGAAAATAAACAGTTTGTAATGCGAAGAGGAAACTGACCATCTGAAACAGAACTTCAAAAACTCAGTGTACATATATGCATCAGGAGAGGAAGCAAATGTTTAAAGGGTTCATAATGAAATGTATGAAGAAAAGGCAGAGCAAGTATATTTAATATTGGCAATTTATACTAAGACAGTACTATTAACATTACTGAAGATACTCATAACTCAACCATTATGGTGCATAAAAAACAATTATCAGATTCAGACATACATTGGGCTAATCAGTAGCTTGTTAAACTGCATGGAATTCATAACAAGCAGCTTAGTATGCTCTGGCTGACCTGCAGGTCAGCAGAACATGATAGCTTTATTTTACTACCAATTACTTATACCATAAAGCAGCATACAGATATACTGATACCCATATGACCACAAGGTGGCACTCTTCCACATCAGTTATCTAAATGCACGGTTGGCAGATCTCTACAAGACTTCACCATATTACTGCACTGACCTCAGCATGCCCTTAATGTTGTGCACATCACATACTAATGCGAGCTCATTACTGCCTGTGCTTATAAATCATATAAGTGTTATCAAAGTAAGCCCCCTTAGGGCACAGATAGTACAGTAGTCTGTTATGTTTATAGTTTCACTTTCTGGTATTACAGCATTGTGCAATCCTGAATAAGCTGTGAGACTTTTGTGAGATATTACCATTAAATACTATGCATTAAAGTGCTGCTTCTACAGTTTGTCTGCCTGTATACCTTCTCAGATTACTTAGGACCCATATCATGTCTTCCAGAGCATTGCTTCTGCTATAGTTAGCAGGTACACCTTGGGAATAATTTCCAGACTGTTCTAATTATGGAAGTAGAGCAAATCAAGTCCAGTAATCTCCTCTCAGCATTTTTATCTGTAGTGTGTTTAGTTTCCCATCAGAATTTAAAGCAAAATTAATTCTCAGGATTTCTGATGAAAGTGCAAATGTGTTTGCATCTTAACTTTCACAGCTCCATATCACATCAGATCAGCTATTTCATAATATACAGTATCATGGCATTAAGGTATGTGCTATACTTACTACTCTACGAAAAGCTCTTATGGTAAAGGCAGGATGACAGCTTCTCTGGATGGATGGGAAATGCTGTATAGGTCGAGTCAGTGCAAAAATTACTTCAAGGGGTCCCATGGCTATACACAGGAAGAATTCATACTATTATAAAGGGGAAAACCTTAGCATTATAGAACCTATGGCTTTGCATCATTTTAGTTCTGTACTCATTCTGTGTCTCTTTCAATGCCTGTTGTATTTCTAAGTCACCCAAATCATAAACCTCATACAATCTTGCTCAACCTTTTTGAATAGAAGCAACTTCAGATATAATGTAGATTGTAAGAGTTAATCCACTCATGGCCATATTCATTCTGCAGCTGAAAGAGTCCTGGAAATTCATATATTCTTGCTTTAGCCCTGCTTATAGCCTAGTTTCTTAAAACAGTATTTTGATAAATGTTTCTTTGTTACTGTTACTATACCATCAATTAGTTAGATGGCCCAAAGCCATGTCACCATTCTCATTTTTGGACTATAGGAAGGTGTTGACCTCATATCTAATTACACACTTTGCTAGTCTAAGACAGCTGCACTTTCTGTCTTGGTCACTGAGTGAGCCAAGTCTCACCTTACAGCAGACTGCATACTGTCTGTACTGGCAACTTTTTTGTCAAATTTCTTTTTTTCCAAGTGTTTTGTCACTATTAAATTTCTTTCCTTTGCACAATCGCATGTGGTGTACTAAGTGCCACACGACATCATTTCCCTCCTTGCGGAACATCTTTGGCCTTTGGTTCAGTTTATGAACATTCATAAAACTTGTGCTTTCAGTGCTCTCATGCACTGCAGGCAAACAATAAGCACTAATCTCAATGACATCAGCCGAGAGAAAGTGTGAAGTGATTACATAGAGTTTAATGGGTGCACTACCACAGATTATGGATACACTTCCTGTTGTTCTCCAAGGTGAAGTCAATAGAGGATGCACTACATTTATTTGAGACATAGTTTAATAAAAAGCTTATGTTGTTGTTGTTGTTGTCTTTTGGTTTTTCCCGGTTAGGGGTCGCCACAGTGGAACTCCGGTCCGCTAATGATTGGCAGTTGATTTTCATGAATGCCGAGGTGCCAGCTCGACATTCAACCTTCAACAAAGGCACGCCCATTTACGCATGTCTTTTGAACGCCCACCCAACCGCAGGGAGGACATGCAGACTCCACACAGAAGGCACTCCTCGCACTCCAGTCGGGAATCGAACGGGAGAACATCTTGCTGTGAGGCAACAACGCTACCGCTGCACCACCGCAAGTCCAAATAAATAAATAAATAAACAAGAAAGGAGAATGATAAAAATGCATTGTGGCAGTGTTGTTGCACTTAACTCACTAGATGCCACAATACCCCTATGAACACCAGCAAAGCACTTTACAATTTTCAGTATGAAATAAAAAAAGTCAAGCACTGGGTTTACAAAGAAAACTTAAATAAGTTGTGTAAGATGAAAACAAAAATAAGCAGAGCATTTAAAACAGAAACTATTGTGTCCCTGAAGTACAGTAATCAAAAATAGTATAACACTTCAGGCCCAGGTTAGGATAGGTCCATGATAATATGATGTCAGCTTTATGATGTTTTCTAGACTATCTCTTGAACTTGGGAAAAAGCTTGTATGGATTGAAACACTTGGGGATATAAGAGAAAAATGTTGTTGAGGAAAGCTCTTGCAGATAAGTCCACTGAGCTGAAGTCTAGAACTCTAATAAAGCAGGTACTGGTGTTAACAATCATGCATTATCTTTACTTATATATTTTCTCAGAGGGATGGAGGAAAAGGGATGCATACTTGTGGTGTTACCTAATATTAGATTCTCTGAAGGACACTGAGGATCACTGGGACATCGATCTATGGATTGGTTGGGACTTACAAGGATGTCACACATGGATACAGGGACATGTTTCACAAGAGTCCACTGCCCCCACAGATTATACCATATAGCATGCATGTGTAGAGGGTAGCTGACTTAATCTGACGGGTCTATATTAAAAAGACGAACGCTTACTTACCCGAACGCCTAAATGTCGACCCGTCTTCATTGTGCTGTGAAAACATCGATCATCCAGAAGAGTGAAAGCAGAAACATCGAATCGTCATGGTTGGCCTTTTGCGGTATAGCTCCGTAAGGTAAGTGTGCGATAGTTATGGACCTTAGGGTTAGGGTGCGGGTTAAGGTAAGTGCATAGATGGTAATGTATGTTAGATTTAGTGTAGGGTTTTGTTAAGTGTATGTGTGTGGATTATTTAGTTTGTTTGGGTTTAGCTTTTTAAGGTAAGTGTGTGATAGCTACGGACCTTAGGGTTACGGTGCGGGTTAAGTTAAGTGCATACATGGTGGTATATGTAAGATTTAGTGTAGGGTTAGAAGTAGGGTTTTGGTTAATGTATGTATATGGTTTATTAAGTTTGTTTGTGTAGGTAGTATGTAGCGGGCGGTGGGGTGGGACAAGTATAACAGTTCGACTTTTTGAATTTCGCAGTTTAAGGCGTTCGGTGTATAGGCGGTTCGATGGAGATGGGTTGACGTTTAGGTATTCGGGTACGTAAGCATTCATCTTTTTAATATAGACCCAATCTGACATGTCTTCTACTGCTGGCAGCACTGGTGGGCCCTAGTCTCACTCTTTTCCAGTGACACCTGCCATTGCCAGCTATCCAGGAGTTAACAACCCCTGTTAAGAGGGGTTAAACTCCAGGGAAGCTGAGTAAATAAATCCATAGTACTGGAAGAGAAGGGATTAGTGAAACCATGTGGCCACAGAAAGGGAAACCCAAGGGATTTAATAACTGAGCTTCTATGATAAATGTAGGTCTTGCTCTGCCATGATGGCTTCAGCTCAACAGCCACAGTTCTATACAAAATGGTTACTAACAAAAAGTTTCGATAATATCACAGTGAAGAGTGCAACATATTGCAGGACATGTAAAACTGGAAACCAAAGAAAGCAGCACAATTGTGAATGTTGCATATTTATTTCTGAATATATTATACCAGCCCTGCCATTTTTAGCTGTGAATACATATAGTGGCCAGAGTACTCTAATGCTTCTCTTCATTTACTTTCTTTTCCTGTATTTCCATTACCAACACTAGCAATAAAACAAAACAGACACTAGCATTAAAACAAAACAGACACGAGCAATAAAACAAAACAGACACTAGCAATAAAACAAAACAGACAATAGCAATAAAACAAAACAGACACGAGCAATAAAACAAAACAGACACTAGCAATAAAACAAAACAGACATGAGCAATAAAACAAAACAGACACTAGCAATAAAACAAAACAGAACACACAATATGTTTTAAGGCAATAATAAGTTAAATGGTATGGCAGCAAAGACAGCAGTTATGTACAAGACTGAGCACAGGATTCAATAAAATCAATGTAGGCTCTTTGCAGAGCTTACATAGAATGTACCCTTGTACACGGCCATGGGCCCTCTCAGCAGTGCACCATGCATATTAATCATGCTGCACTACCTAGGAACATCATAGTAACATGGATATTGAATCCATGTAGGCAGTAGTGTAGAGGCTGTCATGATAGTGGATTGTCCAAGAAACTCCTGGACAGATGTTATGCACAGGATAAGAATCCATGTAATGTACCCTGCAAGTGTAGAAATATTGTGAATTTTAATATTTTTGTTTCTTTTTTTTAAATGATCGTTTGCATAGCGTGGCACGGACTGCAGCAGTGCCGAGCTGCTCTTACACATACGCAGCTGACACCTGCCAGACATCTAAAAATAGAACAAATCTAAACACACAGCAACACAAAATATCCCAAAAATATGCTCAGGAGGCAGTCACTGGAAACAAACTCCAACTTTTAATGGTGCTTCTGGTACCTCAGCAAACAACCTTCAAGGAATAACATAATCCACCAACCATTCCCATTTTATGTCAAACTGCTCCAGTTAAGCAATCATCTCATCACCCAATCTACTGCAAGAACCTGCTTAAACAAACATACCTTTAAAAAGGGGTAAAATATTTTCCATATACAATAAATTACAAAACATCATATATACAATATTATAACTTACTCATTTAAATTCACATCCAGATTCATACCTTTAGGTTTTAAAGTATTATAATTCAGAATTAACCTGCTTTCCATTTTTAACAAACTAGCTAAAAAATCCCCACCCCTAGCAAGAAAAGGTGTAGCCAAAACACTAAAGAAGAAACTAACATCAGAACACCCATGTGCATTAATGAAGTGCTCAGCTGCTGGGCTATCCAAATTATTATTTCCAACATGTCCCAGATGTTCCAGAATTCTAACGTTTACCAGACGTTTTGTCTGTCCAACATACTACCTTATAGGAGTACAATACAAACCACCCCACAAGAAACACATGAAAACCTTCCCATAGAACAAAATAATGTACCATTAATTTTTCTACCTGAAATGTTCTTAAGCCTTACTATACATCTTCTACAAGGGAAGGAACCCATATTAGCCCCATGGAAAGAAACCTTCTTAAAACCTAACAACTCCCTTAAATTTAAATACCTCTGATAAGAAATTGTTAACATGTGAAGGGAACAAATGCTTTAGTTGCTCATCTTCACATACCACTGGTCACATATCTTTCATTGACCTCCTCAAAATATCAAAAATAAATAAAATCTGGTAACAAAAACAATACTTCATCCTGCCTATCAGTTTCCTAATCTGAATGATGCCTTTTAAAACCATCATAACTATTATGTCTCCTACCACAGCTGCTGCCCCCTACCTCCAACACACTATCCTTAGCTTTTTTCAAACTAATACTAGAATAACCCCTTTGTAACAATTTCCTTTCCACCTTCATGACCTCTTCTTCCACCAAATTCTTATCAGAAGTATTCTCATAAATCTTTTTAAATTCACACATAGGCAATGCTTCCATAAGATGTGATGGGTGCATGCTACTGGCCTTTAGAAAATGATTAACTGCAGTAGGCTTCACATGGGGTTTATGTTTTACCTTCAAATCTTCCTTAACATAAAATTCCACATCCAGAAGTTGTATATTCATCCTATCCACAGTAAAAGTAAACTGCAACCCCAATTCATTCTGGTTTAACTGATCAATAAATACAGAAAACTCATCCAGATACCCCTACATATAAAAATTAAATCATCAATGTAATGCTTAAACAAAATAACATTCTTTGCAAAAAATTCTGTAGAATAAATAAATCTGTTCTCAAAAAAGGCCATAAGAATAATAGCATAGCTGGGGGCAAAAGAAGCCCCCCTCACTGTGCCTTCTTTTTGCAAAAAATTATCATCCCAAAACAAAAATAATTATGCATTAAACAAAATTCCAATACTTCCACCAGAAAGGCTGTACGTGGTCCCTCCTCTAACATCCAAAGAACTGCTTCTATTCCCCACCTTCTTCTAATATTGGTGCATAAAGATTTAATATCTCCTGTAGCCCACTAAAATCTTTACACCACTGAATTTTCTTCACTTCTTGACAAGTATCAGCAGTGCACTTAATATGGGAAGGAATTTTATATAGAATGTTCTTTAAATGGAAATCCAAAAAAACCCAGTATTTTGTATGAATGACCCAGCACCCAGCACAATTGGTCTACCGGGGGGGGGGGGGGGAGTCATTTAGATTCTTGTGCACTTTTGGAATGGCATAAAAAGTATTTGGGATGTTTAACATACAACTTACTTACATCCCTCTCTGTGAAAAAAACAAGTCTTTCCCCTTTATCCAAAATTTCTTTTAACTGACTGTTGTAATGTTTCCTGGGGTTGTTTTCCAATTTTTCATATTCTGGACCAGCTAACAAATCAAACACCATTTTATCATACTTCTCCTTGGAAAATAACACCCAGTTACCCCTCTTATCAGCCTGACAAAATTTAACATCACATTCTGAACTTCTACATAACTTCAAAGTGTCCCATTCACCCCTAGATAAGTTATACACTTTTCTAGATCTAACAAACTTATGGTATTCAAGTTCCACTTTTTACATAATACCCTTTGAAAACTTTGAATAGCGTTAGAACATTTGGGGGGAATGAAAGTACTAGAATAAGAAAAATGAGGCACCTTTAATTTCCCATAACCAGTAAAATAACCTACTTCCCCTTCACCTTAATTTTCAGAAAAAATATCTACCAATTCATTTTCATGTATAGACATGGCAAGCAATGAATCTTCACTATCAAGCATTTCAACATTATCAGTTTCAACAAGTGCTTGTTTTCCCTCAAAATACACTCGTAAATATAATTTTCTACAAAACTTTTTAATGTCCAAAATAACATCTGCCAAAGATGAAAAACAAGTAGGAACAAACTTGCTTCCCTTTAGCAGCAAATTTTCAAGGTCTTTAGTAATGGTGGCATTTATAATATGCAGCTGACCAGATATACATACCCTGTTTTCTTCATTTTTACTACAAAAATGAACATCAGTCACAGTTTGTTTATCAAAGTGCTTACTATATGCCAGCCAAGATATGTCCACAACAGCTTCTTCACTAAATCACCAAAAAACTTAATTTTCACTATTTTCTCCTACCCCCACGATTTTTCTGACTCTGGTCTCTCTCCTTGGAGTGAAAATCCTTCTGCAATAATTGTCCCATCTCATTTAGTTGCCTAATGTCCTCAAACAAAAAATTCTTCTTCCCAGCCTGCGTTTCAGATCCAGATGAGTCTGAAGAGTCACGTGTTGTGAATGACCTATCCCCAGTGACTCTGTTGACAGCCTGCCCTCTTCTTCCTGATTTTTGTTGCCATAGGAATATTTGATCTTTACCAAAGTCCGTTATATCATGGTTGAGTTTCTTTTTCTTCCGATCCACAACCTCTTTCTCAACTGTAACCAAACAGACTTTAATGCCCTTCATAAACTCAATAAAGGGCTGTTGAGCAGTTTCCTTGGCCTTCTCATACTGTCTCTAGTTCCTTTTGACCAAAATTTTCAGCCAACTAAATGTTGCAGTTTGACATAAAATGGGAGTGGGTAGTGGCTTATGTTATTCCTTGAAGGTTGTTTGCCGAGGTACCAGAAGCACCATTAAAAGTTGGAGTTTGTTTCCAGTGACTGCCTCCCGAGTGTATTTTTTTGAGATCTAAAAACAGAAACTAGATATAATTAATTATTTATTGCTGTCTACTTTGTTTATTTTCATTTTTGAATGGCCATTTGTGCAGCATGGCACTGTGCTTAGTAATGCTAACAGGTAGCTTAGTTGTATATGTGAAGGTATTGTAGTTCTGTCACAATCCAAGTAGCTAAATAGGTTGAGTCATGGCCTAAAGTGTAGCAGGTCCTTGGTTTGAGTCCGGAGTAGTTTATTGCTGTGAAAATATGTGAGGTGACCTAAAGGGTGGTTTAATTCAAAAACAACATTTTTACATCTGGAACAGCTGCATGATGCTAAACACGGTGTAAACATGGTCAATGGCTATTCCTGTTTGCACATTGCTAAGCTCCACTGAAACACAGTTGCGCTAGTTTATGTGATGTTAAGCTGGTTTGCATGATGCTAAACAACACTGTACTTTTTTGAATTTCACACTATGATGTGTAAGAGTGGGAAAGCAGTGTATATTAAGGCCAATAGGTGGGAATTCACAGCATTCATTGAAGACAGTAGTAAACTGTTGATATGCCAGGCAGTGTTGGTGAGGGAGTATTTCTTTGGGTGCAGATGTGGGGTGTGCAGGAGTCCGGAGTGTTTGTTGGACCCCTGGTCCAAAACTATGGCTCTGGCTGTTGCAGGGTGATTATGAGGACTCAGAATGTAAAGCTGAAGCCTAGGATCAGTTGGACAGGGATGTTACCAGTGTTAATGGTATCCCCCACAATAGTGAACAGTGTTGTCACCACTGTGATGACCTGAAGTGAAAAAATAGGGGAACCTTGGACACCTGGTCCAAGAGGCTAGGGCTGGGCATGCCCCACAGATATCTAAGTATGTTTGCTACTGCTTTACTAAAATACAAGCTGAATCTATGCAAAATTGCTATGCATAATGGTTTGCTTCTCTTCCAACAGCTGCAGCTGAACAGGCTTGCAATGTCCAGTCTCACGCAGGGGGCCTGGCCAGGATGTGCCATAAGTGCGGTAAGTACAGATAATTTATTATAACTGTAGTGAAATAAATAACAAACAATACCAATAACAATAAACAATAAGGTTTAAAGCAGGATTGTAGTTTGATAAGTAATGTGTGCAAATAACTGCGGTATGGCTGTATTCACTGCATGTGTGTGTGTTCTAATGTGACTCCAGTCAATTGTAAAAAGGAAATTAATAAAGACTGCAGAAGTAATTGGCTGATAAATGTATTGTACAACCCACAATATGGTTCAGGGTTGTCTTCAGGCCACTTTCAGTCAAATAATGCTCTCTATTCATCCCACTCCAGCAACTAAGTATATGGGTAAGGTAGCCCATGTTCTGGGCAGAAATGTGTATAAGTGATAGATGTGAGGGGACAATAACAATAAAAGTTTAAAGCAGGATTGTGCTTCAATAAGTAATGTGTTCAAAAACTGCAGTAGGACTGTATTCATTGCATGTGTGCTCCAATGTGACTGCAGTCATTTGTTACATTAAGTATACATATTCCCTGGAGTCGCAGCTTTTGGGTTCTACTCCCATGCCAGCCAACTAAGACATGAGTGGCTTTAAAAATGTACTTAATGTACACAAACATACCTCTCAACCATCATGATTTTTCATAATGTAATGAGAACTGCCCAGTCTGTCTGGTCCTTGCTTATCAGAGAAATGATTACTTGGAAAGCAATGTATTTGCAAATCTGTTTACCAAACACCTTGGTAGTAATGTACGAGCACAGTATGTGAAACAGTTCCATGTAGTTGTGTACCTGCATTTGTTAACACTTGTCCCATACTGTCCCATGCTAGCAGCTTGAGAGGTATGTACGTGCAGCATCATCTATAGAATAATTGGAGTCATTGTACTCACAACTGACACTGCACACCTGTAGAAGTATGTATTAGTAGTCTGCATAGTAATATTTATTTATTTATTTATTTAATATTTGTTTATTGGGAAAGTCCGACTTGGAACAAAGCCAATTTTCAGTGGAGGCCCAGGGAGAAATGCTCCAGGAGCACCTGTAGGAAACACACATGAATGCAGGGAGGACATGCAGACTCCAGACAGAATGCACCCCAGCCAAGAATCAAACCAGAGAACCTCTTGCTGTGAGGTGGCAACACTACCACTGCACCACTTTGCTGTCCATCATCTGCAAATTAACTAATGCTATGTTTTTCTCTCTCCCTCTCCACACCCCTTATCTTCATTAATTTATTCATCTTATTTATTACTATGAATTAATATTAATATATTCTGTTAAACTAACTGTTATGTTGGCCTTATGGATTATTTCATACTGGTTTGTTGTTAATATACTTACTGTTATGTTACTTATTGTTGTGTTCCAGATAATATACCTTCTTATGTATTTGGATTAATCAATATTATGTTCCATTATGTTAATACTAACACTGGCTTGGTTATTACTAACCTTAACATTATAAGACCAATTATTGAATACAATCCTCCCTTTGGCATGTACCTCACAAAGCATATGCAGCAGCTGGAAACACCACAGAGATATCTCACCCAGAGAATCCAGGGCCTCAAACATCTACCCAACACAGATAGGCTAAAAGCCCTGTCCCTTTACTCAGTCTCCTACAGACTCATCAGAGGTGACTTCTGTCTGGCATACAAAGCAATCTCAGACCTCACCCTGATGGGACTGCTGCATATCTGCAAGTCAAGCTCCACTCAAGTAACCCACATGTGAGACCTCAACCTGGTCTGTGACATCAATAGGACTTGTTGTTAGGACAGATTTGTGTCTCAGGGTCTCCCTCTTTTGTGGAATAGACTCCCTCTCCACATAAAGCAGAGTACCTCATTAAACCTTTTTAAGCGCAACCCGGATAACTGGATGAGAAACAGAAAATACACCCCTGGGATTCCCCCTCTGTTCCTGCTGGACAGTGGCATAGGGTGCTGATTTGTTAGAACATGGGCTAAATTCTTGACTAGGCTTGTAAGGGCCTCAGGCCTAATAGCCTTGTATCTTCCTATGATCCTATGATCCTATGATTAACTTATCTTTATATCTAATTTACTACAGCGAGACAAGGTAGGCCAGTTTCTGATGATCCACCTGCCTTGGCTCCTCCAGCCATGGCACAGGGGCCCAGCATGTCTGGGCTGTAGCCTGGTGGTGCCCCTTCTGCTTCCCCTGTACTACCTGTGGTGTCGGGTAGTTCCACCCCATAGACCCCCTCTGGGAGCAGCAATGGAGACAGTGATTTTGTCATCCATGATGAACTACCAGGACTGGTGCAGAGGATATTCTTCCGAACTTTCAGACATCTCCTGCACCAGATGGAGGGCATGCTCACTACCCTGGTGGGCAGCCTGACCCTGGATGCCAGCCTCCACCACTGCCACCACCAGGGCAATGAAGGAACAGTGCTGACAGTCCTATGGGTGGGGACTTGAATTGCACTGCTACCTTGTGGAGGCACCTGAGACTGGATTTCCACAACACCCTCTCCATCCAAGGGGTTCATTTCCCCCCTCTTGTGTCACACACCAAACCTGCCTTGTCTGTCTTGTCTGTCTGCAAAAGCTTCCTCACCTTCCCAACTTACCTCCCCCACATATACCTATGTCCCTTCTCCAATATTCCACTCTCACCTAAAAAAAAAATGGGCACCTGTCCCCTCCAAAAAAATATCATCCCATACATAGCCTCCATTTCACACACGTGTCAACCGGACACACATAATTTGGTTCAATTGAATTGACAATGCAGTTATGTTGTCCTCACCCCTCTCTCTGGGGTCTGACAGTCCAAATTCATCTACAAAGTCTGTTACAGTGCACGGTTGTTGCTGTACAAGAAATGGATAGCTATGGTGCTTTCATGTACCCTTCCTGCCTTTCATTATGTTTTTTCCCCTGCTTGCACCCCATTTCATCACTGTCCTATCTCTCCAGTTTTCTTTTCTTTAAAGACTTTTTTGTACAATGTGATGCAATGTGTCATGTCGTGCAACGTCGCTAAGCTCAGCTAAATGGTGCTATATTGATATATGTGTTTGAAATGATAATAAACATGTACAAAATGTACATCTGTGCCCTGTTTTGAACCCAAGATCATTGCACCTGCAGACCAGCGCATTAACCTGACACACCATACAGCTGTTAATTAAAACAGATGGTTTAAGCAAAACATAGTAATTGCAAGTTACCATCATTAAGCATTTTTAAGCACAGCTGCACATTGCCCCATGTCACGCAAACTTGCTGAAAGAGTAATGGAAAAACTGGGAGTGTAACTTGGAGTCTGGTACAGGGCTACACCACTAGAAAGATAGACACAGAATAATGGATGTACGTGAGGTCTCTAATAGCAGGTAAATGTGCACTTTTATCAGCAAAATTTAAAAATACACCTGCTAAAATGTTAATGGCAAAATACTTGTTCAAATGTGACTCTGGTGAAGAAATACATCCCTATAAAGCCAGGCACATAATAATGGATGCAATGGACATATGTCACAGCCTGTATCTGTGCACTTATATCTTGACAAATACACATGCTGTAACAGTGATGCAGTAGCTCAGTCTGTTCAATGTTTTGCAAACAGTAATCTTTTACACACATGGTCCTGGGTTCAAATGCAGTGGTGTGTAGCATTTAAATTACAGTATTGTGAAGCTATCAATGCATGACTGAATCATCCACTCTTTATCCACACAATGCATTTTAAATGCAATGTCTGCGTTTCAATGATGGAAGTCAAAGGCCTGCAGATAGGAACACATTTGACATATCCCTATAGCAACACTATAAAATGCATCAAATATCAAGTCATGCATTAATATGCATTCACAGAGGATTTTAACTTAAGTAATGCAAATGAGACCCACTAATATCAGAGTGCATTACACAATCATTTCATAATGATATTACAGATTAGCACAGCTGCACAAATAACATACACATATGGAGGTCCTGCTAGTAACAAGGACTGACAGCACACACATTCCAAATGACTGCCATAATGTAACACATGGCCTGGCAGTTGCTCAAATGGTTGACATAATGGAATATTTACCCTTATGTTGCTCAAGGGCACAACAAACATGTTGCCTATTACTCGGTTAATAATACTGTTGGCTGACATACTTATGTTAAACACACGCCTTAATCTGCAGTGGAATAGGTACCCTCAATCTGGCTTTGCCTCTACTGCAAGGCTGCCACAACTCTCACAGTTACACTTACAGCTTGTTGTCCTTCAAAGTGTTTACACTCTCTGCTTATGCCTATTGTCTGCAGCACCAGCAGCAGCCTGCAGCACACACATCCGTATGTAAAAGTAGCTGCTACAGACGTACTCTCTGTGATGATATAGTATCTGGACCCCAGTATTTTCCAGCACAACATATCAGAAAGGGCTTCTAATCTACACAAAAGCCTTATATCTTGTTTGGTGGTTGCATATCATTGGGTATTTATACTGCAACTCAGCTATGTCAGCTGCAATTAGCATTTCAGAACTATAGATTGGTTAATAGCCAATCAACCGGTAATGAGAACCATATTAAAAAGGCAAACAGCTAGCTAGGAGAACCATTCTGTGTGAGACATTCTTCACACAGTAAATGCATTGCCAAAACCTTTATATATCTGTACATATCAACAGAGGAGTATTATACTCCAGCAGGTATGTAACCTTTTTGTTTACAACATTATGCATATGTGTGAATATACTTAGGGAGAATGGGGATTACAGCATTAAGCCTTTCTTAGAACTGTGATGATGACATGTCATTGATCTCCAGATTTGTTACACTTACACCTACAGAGGACATACAGTACATCAAGGGTGGAATGTTTTTGTCAATGTGGCACAATGGTCTCCTGGGAATGTCCCTTTATAGGGGTTGCAATAGTACACTGCTATTTGTTTGTCACTGTTGTTTTGACATATTATCAGAGGGGTTACCCTTAGGGGCCACACTACAATGGACTCCTGTGTTGGGTGTGTGATAATACAGCAGTATCTGTCATGGCACAAACAGGAATAGCCGACTATTGCTAATATATTAATTGCATCCACACCCTTAGTATGTTTTCACACTGTGGAATATGACATGTGTGACCAAGCAGTGGATACTGCCAGCCATTCTGTTCTTGATGTATCTCTACATAGTGTACTTCCACGTATATGATCCTGACATGTGTTCCCATTTTGCTGTCTTTCAGGAAACATGTATGCAAGACGCCATGCCGCTTTTATGAATGCTGAGAATTATGTAATCCTGGAAGGCCTCTGTCAACACCATGAACTCCTACTGTCCAGGGGGAGGCAAAACAGGAATATCAGGCAGCATTGTGAGATGACCTTGTCCATGATGTTAATGCCATAGGTCATCAGAGCAGGACATATGAGCTGTTTCGACACCTTGCAACAGATATGATAAATACTGCATGCAAAAGCATGTCAGATGTGGCCAGGGATCGTGGTCGCACCAGTGGAGGGTCTGCAGTGGAACAACCACTCTCAGCCACTGAGGAATTCTGGGTGAACCTAGGAACACACAACAGCTCCCAGGCATCAATCACACCATATGTCATGGATGTGGGTGCCACAGTTTCCAAGCAAGAGGAGCTTCCAGGTAGGCTTAGTTTGATCGGCATTGGAATACTGTAGCATTCAGTGTGTCAGGGTGTACATATTTTTACATGGGTGTCAGGTGTTTGTTTTTTGGGGGGAGGGAGTTTAACTGCAGTTTAAATCTCATGCTCAGAATTTGACCAACATAACAATTAACAAAGTAGCTACTGTAAATGTGAAATATATGGATATATTACCCTGTTATAGTGCAACATGTGGTGGTGTTTACCTTACCTCTCCCTCAACTTTTCACAGATCTGTCAGGAATCAGACAAGGCCGTGGTCCTGTTCCTGGTAAGCACAACACTGTTTTGTTACAGATATAGAGTGTCATCCCAGGCCTGCTGGCTGGATTGCTGTACTGTCGGCACGATTCCCAACTGCAGAGATATTTTCTGACTGTACACACTTTAGAGTCATAGCTATGCCTTGTAGGTGTGACCACAATGAAAGATGTGACAGTATTGTCAGGACATTACAGATTGCTATATGTGTCAACTGTGCAGAGTCTTCAAAGATGTAAACAGTGTACTTCATTGTTGCTGATCAGATTGTTGTTTAAAGAGCTTTTATTTACAGGTAACTACAGATGTTTATGGGAAAAGTAATGTCCTCATATCCTACTATATGAGATTGGGGGTAAATAGGTCTGTAACAGTGACAACAGTGTATACAGCTTTACATATATTGCAACATAGTACTGCAGAGCATAATAGTGCAGGTATTAATGTACTGCTTTTCCCTTTTTTATGACAGGTGATGGAGTGTTGGTCTCTGTCCCTTACACAGCCTGATGTCAGTGTCTCTTTGGGCTCTGATGATGATGGGGGCTAAAGGGAGGCACAGGTGAGTGTTTCAGGGGCTGACTCATTCCCAGAGGTTTACATCCCTCTTCTGCCCTCATTATCACCACACACAGTCAGTATCCCTACACATACCCAGTTCCCGGAAGCCACAGATATTGGACAGTCAGAGGGTGGGGACATTAAACAGAAAGGTGTGGCAAATATGGCTGCAGTGAGTGTTGACACTGTCCATAGCCAAAGAGCTGGTGAGGTTCCACATAGGCGGATTGATAGGGGTGCTCATAGGAAGCCTGCTGTCCTTACAACACCTGTTGCAGGTGCATCATCACAGGTCAATTGGCATATGTTTCAGGGCATCATGGAGGCACAGGCACATTCCAAAAGGAACTCTAGATGAATGATCAGGGTTATGAATGCATCACAGTCTGACATCCATGATTGCCTCCACAGTATTGCTGATACCCTGGATCAGTTCACTGATGCAGTGGAAAGATGTTGGTCTAAGACAGATCACAGAATATTTGTCTTGGAATGCATATTGTCTGTTATGGAACATCTGGTTGGAGTTGAGTATCAGACTCGTGGACGTAGGTCAGCAACTCTATCTGCAGAGAGCCCATGTGTCCGTGCACAATCACACTGCCATAGTGGCAGTACACCCAGCACTCCAGAAGGGAATGTGCTGTCCACACCAAGTCATGGCAATCCATGGCCTCATGGTCCCAGGCATTCCTGTGGAGGACACAGACCCAGCAGACAGCAGTCACCGTCAGGTACTACCACCACTTTTGACCTTGGGCATGGAAATGCCAGTGCAACTCCTGGCAGAGGCAGTTCCCATGTTTGGGGGTGCAGACGGTGAACTGTCAGTTCTAGCATGCACGGATCAAAGTTGTCCAACATACACACATGTAGGGCTAGGACTGAGCCTGACTGTGTTCACACACACTCACACACCAATGTCAAAATCAGGTCTTCTACAGACACACACATCAGATTTCCATGGTCTATCTTGCCTACTTCCCTTCCTCACTCATGCACATGCTTTCAACCTTTTGGGTGAGCATAGGCCTCCTGCACTAACACACAATGCCCTGTGCAAGTGATGATCTCTGTGTCACATCCCTGTCATCCTCATCATTGATACAGGGAAATAAATCTATTGTCTGATGCAGTGGGTGACTATATAAATTAATATACACTTGTGTAATCTAATGTTGCCTTTGCCACCACTTGTACTGATCACTGACAGATACTGTATGGTGAAACATTTGTAATGAATAAGCCGCATAATTTTGTGTACTTTTTGTTGTATGATGTTGTAATGGCTGTATACTTACACAGTAAAAGGTATGTCATGGGCCTGTTTATGTTTCAGTTTCAGGAGTCTGTGGGAGACACCTATGGATACACAGTGGTAGTAAACCCATAAACATCACAGCACAGGATGGAATGTCAGCACAAAGGAAGTATTTCTTCAGAAAGGTACAGCAGTATAGGTGCATGGCTCCATAGGTTCATATGTGTACAACACGATAACAAGAACAATGGCATCATTCAGCCTCTTCGTGCATCCTTAATCTCTGAAAAGGTCTGATATCCTTGATAACTGTCACCAGGGTTTCTGGAGCTAGCACATCTACAAGCTGTGGTGATGGAGATGACCCATCTACAAATTTCCTGTGTCCATTAAGGGCATTTGTCCTACACCATTGTGCAACTTGCACATGATGTGCGTTACAGCAGAAGTGTGCTTCACATGCATGGGGAGCTTGTTACATATAAGGTGTAGTGTCTGGGTTATGTACCTGTCTCTCCAGCATGCACTATTTTTCCAGTGAAAGTGTAGGTGTGTAGAACAGGTAATACATGTGTTATTCCTGTCTTGGAAAAGCAGGAGGTACACAGTGGGATCTGACACCTCCCTGTATGGCAGCCATACACATCCCCTCCAAAGTATGCAGGAGACAGGCTATACATGTATGCATACCTCTCAACCTGGAAACATCAAAAATCTGGACTAGGCCCATGAAAAATAGGTACAAATCTGTACGCTGATTAATGTAAAATTTGCATACATAATTACACAACCCTGCCCACTCCAATGGAATTGTGGGATACCAACTTTCAAACGCAAACTGAAGAACAGAACCAAAATATAGCACCAGAGTCCCCCTGCAGCCATTTCAATGTCCCATTACCTGGCTATTTCACCCCATTTACCATAAACACTAATGTGTGCATACTGCTTTACTTCTACACTGATTATTTGGGTTTTATTTTTTTACATTTTATAGCACATTGCACAAACACTAATAGATATCTGCTAAACAAAGCAAAACTGTCTTACAATGAAAACAGACTTGGTATTAAAACTTCTCTGTCCTTGAAACTCACATTTATTGAAACAGCATTGAAACCCACACCACATCCAAAGAAAATGCATCTGGCCAGTAGTGGATAAAGATTACCTTTGGGCTGTTTTCAAATCAGAGGCCCCTTGCACACAAAACAAGAAACATACATGTGTTCTTTGATACACCTTCCTGACTTTATTAAATTATATTTCTTGTATAATACAGCACACTTGTTAGACTTAAGTTAGAGCGCATTTCAAATGTATTGTTTAAACATTCTTCCAGTAGACAATGAAACAAAAATGCATTAACCAATAATGACAAAACTGCCCTATTCAGAACATTTTAATCATAAAAGTCTACTTCCACACACAACTGCATTTTAAATTTATTGTTTGGACATTTTTCCAGTAGGCAATGAAGCAAAATGCATGCACCAATAATGACAAAACTGCCCTATTCAGAACATTTCCATGATAACAGTGTACTTCTACACACAATATATATACGTATATATATATATATATATATATATATATATATATATATATATATATATATATATATATATATACACAAATACAGGATCACAGTAGTGTAAGCCATAGGCATGTTGCACAGCTTCTTGCACTTATTTTCAGTTGGGGAGGGGGCAAACACCAGGGACACATTTTAAACACTGCTTGTATAATTTTGGAAAGTTGCTTGCGTAAAATGTCGTGTTACTACTGTACATTTCACTGCCAAGTCTTGAACACAGAACCATGTGCACTACAGTCAGTGCAACAGACCACTAAGCTAAATCAGCAGTTTCCTGAAACACAGGAAGACAAACTTAAATGGCTATCATTTAATGAATTCAGTGCTCACTTCTCACCATAGCTCTTAACCTCTTAGCACAAAAATACAGAACAAAGCCAATAATGGGGGAATACAGCCCCAAAATAGGGAAACATTTCAAATACTGATCTTATAAGCTTAGAAAATTGCTAGAATAAAAGGTTTTGTTTTACTGCTCCTAAAAAACAGAGATTTAAGGAGGAACAAAACAAAAATGTGAGGCATAAATTTGCAAGTGATGGTGGCTAGGGACTTTAGGCTCTTTTTACCTGTACCCAAGGTACAGCGTTTGAGCCTGAGTACCTCTAGCCACCAGATGTATTCTGTTGGGGGTATTTTCTCACACACACACACACACACTCACACACACACACACACACACACACACACACACACACACACACACACACACACACACACACACACACACATTCTAAAAGTGCATTCACTGACTTCATGGCTCTGCAGTTAATTCTATGTAATGCCAAAGACGGTACCTTCTGGCTCAGCTCTGCATGGCTTAAAATGTAAAGAAATCCTGCGACGTGTGGCTCAGCTCTGCAGTTGAAGAAATCACACGCACTCTAAAAGCGCTTTCACTGATATGGCTCTGTAGTTAAACACACAGTCTAAAAGTACATTCACTGACTTCATGGTTCTGCAGTTAATTCTATATATTGCTGAAGACGGTACCTTCTGGCTCATTCTGCATGGCTTAAAAAGTAAAGAAATCCTATAACAGATGCATGGCTCAGCTCTGCAGTTGAAGAAATCATTCTTCCTGAATGTCAGTCCTAGTGCATAACAGTACTGTACTTGGCTTAAAAAGTAAATCCTCCCGCAACTTAAAAAGTAAAGTAAATCCTCCTGTGAGAGATGAATCCTGTATTCTGCCCAAATGGCAGTCCTCCTAGTATTTAAACAGATGCATGGCATGCTAACAGAGCTGATGTCATCGTGCACATGATGACGTCAGCTCTGAAAGTGTGAAAATCTAAAAAATAGATTGAAAAATCTTAAATAATGGGGTGCCACTCGGGAATTGTGGCACCCTATTTTTGGGACCCCAAAACTTGGTAAAAAAATTAGTTATTCGGGATGGTTGAGAGGTCTGCATGTAGGGCTTTGACACGGACTGCATAGGACATGTTATCTACAATACGTATTGGTGTATCATGGAACATCTGTGGCTGTTACAGTTGTTGGATATGCCTATGTAGTGACATAGCAAAGGTGCCATTGCACTCACTGATAGGTGTGGTGAGTGCCAAATACAGTATAACAATGACAGTCTGGGGATTTACATGCCATACCTTTCTGTATAGGTTGTACAAAATTGAATGGATCCCCACATCTTACTGACCAGTGAAAGTCAAAGGCTACATTACTCTCTGTGTCCATAAGACCCTTAGTAATGGCTCAACTGTGTGCGGACACTACTATATTTTTCAGGGGTGGACAATGTCCAAAAGGATAGTATTGTGCAGTCCTTGGCATTTACTATTTGTCAGTGGCTCTGACAACAACTGAATGTGTGTCTCAGGCCATCCTGGATAACTGTTGGTTCTGTGCGGGATTCAGTAACAGCTCCTAATTTATAGTCACCTGCTAATGTAGGCAGTCAGAGGTCACTGACTGTGGCCATGACTGCAGAGAAGGGAATGGCTAGAAGGTGTACTCCATTAATGATGTCTGAGGGAAGTCCACTAGTGTCTGGCCTCATTTTAGTGTTGGACTACTCAATGCTATCTTCCCAGATTATGACTATCAGACACTTAGCTATCCACCAGCTGACATGCTACTTTGTAAATAACCTACACAGTTTTCAGCAATGCCTGATGGCCTAATATTGTCAAACACCTTGTCAGGCCATGGTAGGTGGAGTGAGACCTATTCCCCTCATCCATTGCATAGTTTAACACTTAATGAGGTCCACCAGTTTGGGTAGGCATTATCTGCCTTTGAGCAAAACAAACTGTGTTTGTTTCAGTGTCAGTAGGTGTATAACATTGTTACTAATCATTTCCATGATAACTCCTTTCATAGCTTTACATATCAGATAACTGAGAGATCTGGGGACACTGCTTGGAACTGCACGCTAGCTGTAATCTGTGCAACTAAGTATTGCAGTTACTTCCATCATGTTCCAAGAAAATAGTCATCCAAGGTATCTGTACAGAAGACAGACAAACAGTGGAGGGAAGGGTAATATGTATTCCCTGTGAAGGTAAGGCAGGAGGCTTTACACAGTTATTTTCCAGTTGAACAATACCCAAGCAGTGTGTACTGAAAGGACACAATTACCTTGTGAAGAATGCGGAAAGCAGGCGAGTCTCCTGAATTGCTGGTGCCTGGCTACTACTAATGCTGGTCTCACCACAACCACTTTCTCTTGGGATACCATGCTCCGATATTTTTTTCTGTCATCACATGCAAAATGTTACTATAAAGCTCATGATGAGAAGCAGGACACAGCCTGTTTGTTCATCCACATAGTTGCCCCACATTATGAAAGGCTCTGTAGGTTTCACATACTCTTCTCCAGGTAGATGCCTTGATTAGCAACCTGAGCAATCAGTTGGCTTTTGCATGTATTATACCTTCTGTTAAAGGGTTAGTGGTATGTCAGGAGGGAATTGACCAGATGGCGATTAGGAGCAGAGCTGCAGCATCACAATATAATGTGCAATGTCCAGTGACATAGATGTCCAAGCTTACTGAAACAAGCAGCACAGTGGCGGTGATCCATGTTGGGTGGCAATTTCACAGCAATTCATACATCCTGCCCTTCAATAAATTAATGGTGGATATCTGCATGACATGGCTCTGAGGCCTACTGCGGAGGACTGGTCACCTTTGGTCAAAGTGTGTCCACCTGCTACATGTCCTAGGTATGTCATACTGCACTGTTATGCACCCAGAACCCATGTCTGTGTTCCCACATCATGTCACAAAACAACCAGTTTGCTGTCTGGTTGCTTTACAGACATTGTATTCTTGCAAGGCCAACATTTTATTTTATTTATTTTATTTTATTTTACATTTGTTGACCGGGCTAGTCCAGCTGGATATATGTCCATTTTCAGTGGAGGCCCGGGGAGAAAAGCTCCACAAATTACAACAACATAAAAGGTCAAGACAAAGACAATAACAGTATAATTTGGTACATAAGTTTTAACAATTATAGTACAAGCCTAAGATTATATATTTTATATTTCAGTAGGAAAAAGGAAAAATTTATCTAAGAATAGATGAATAAGACTAATACATTTGTATTAGAAATGGTGTAGTACAAATCTTTATAACATATTACAAAATTAGATACACCTAGTAATTTATGATAAGAGATACTAAGGTCTCACAAAAACCTAAGAAAGAAAAACACTAGAGATCAATAGATAGAGTATAGAAGAACAGCAAACGAGGATGGATTTCTAGTGTTATTTAACACATAGGTTGTGATACTATATGAAGGTGTTTGATCATTCCACAGTATATACTTATTTACATGAGAAAAAATCCTAAGGAAGGTTAAGCTCACTAAAAATTAGTGAGACAACACAAGATCATGATCATGGGAGGGTAGGAATTGTGGGAGTCTAGTTAATAGTTAGGTACTTAGTCTGGGTTAACACAGGGGCATAGCCAGTGTGATTTGAGGTAGGGTTTAAGCTTGCTTTTAAATAAGCTGACAGAGGATATTGAGGTTAGCTGGCTTGGGAGGATGTTCCAGGCTTTACCTACTGTATTGGAGAACAAGGTGTCACCAGCTAAGTTGTTGGATTTTGATATTTGTACAAGTAGGTTATTAGCTGAGCATAAGGTCTTGAGGTTATTATAGGGGATGACTAGGGATGTAAGTATGGGTGTATTTTGAGGTAAATACAGGATCTTATGGGCTACTATTAATTTATTGAAAAGTATTAAATTTGGCAGCTCTAACCATCCTAACTGATTCAGATTGATACAGTGATGAGTTCTGTAGGAGGACCCAGCTGCAAATCTGGCAATATTGTTGCAGGAGGATGTAAGTTTACTCAGATTACTTCTACATATTTTGGTATAGATAGGGGAGGCATAGAGCAAGGTAGAGATGAGGTGGGTACGAGCAATAGTAACCCTGGCTGGAGGTGTAAGAAAGGGTTTTATTCTATAGAGGGAACCTAGTTTCTTGTTTACTATTTTTATGGTGTTATTAATGTGAGGTTTAAAGGACAAGTTGTTATCTATTAGTACCCCGAGTAGTTTGGTGGTTGGTTCAGGAGTTATTACAGTTTTATCATTTGAAGTAATAGTAAAGTTAAGTGGGAAGGTTCTGTGGGTGGGGGTAAATAGTAACATTTTTGTTTTTTGGGGTTAAGGATAAGACGTCTTTGTAGGAGCCAGTTTTCAACTGTACTAAAGGTCATTTGGGTTAGTGACTGAAGTTCTGATTGAGAAGCAGCAGCGCATATGAGTGTGGAGTCGTCAGCGTATTGGATACAGTCAGCGTGAGGAATTACAGAATGAAGGTAATTTGTAAAGATGGAGAAGAGTAATGGGCCTAATATAGATCCTTGTGGGACCCCTAGAGTGACTGGGACGTGGGAAGATAAAGTATTTTCACATAGTACAGCCTGTTGCCTGTTATGTAGGTATGATTGGAACCACTGTATAGTATGGTTGTCCAATGACAGGTTTTTGAGTGTGTCTATAAGGAGGTGGTGATTCACCATGTCAAATGCTTTGGACAGGTCAATAAAAACAGCTGAGGATAGAGTATCAATATTACGATTACTGTTAATATGGTTAGTGAAGGATAAGAGAGCAGAGGTGGTGCTATGAAATGGTCTAAAGCCATGTTGACAGGGTGCTAATAAATTGTGATCGAGTAGGTAGGTTAACAGTTGTATGTGTATACATTTCTCCATTATTTTTGCTAAAGGAGATAGAATAGCTATGGTCCTATAATTGGACAACTCTTTGGAGTTACCACCCTTATGCAGGGGAATTATGTGAGAGACTTTCCAGATTAGGGGAATAGATCCTTCAGAAATAGTTCTGTTAATGAGGATGGATATAGGGTAGGCTATGACTTTAGCAGCGTTTTGCAGGTATTCTGCAGGTAATTTATCAGCAGAGAGAGTAGTGGGTTTAAGTTTCTGTATGAGGTTACAGATAAGTGAAGTGGGCACTGGCTGAAAATGAAATTGATGAGAATTATTGGTAAAGGTTGTGGCAGAGCCTGGGATGCTAGGGGATAGCTGGTTGGCTAGGGATTGTATGCTTTCAGTGAAAAAAAGTATTAAATGAGTCAGCTATTTGGATGGGATTGTTGTGATCAGAGCCAGAGGGAGAGGGAGTACTTGAGCATCCAGGGTGTAGGAAGTTATTGATACCTCGCCAGAATTTTTGGGGATTATTTTGGTTGGTTTGTAGTAGTTGGTAGTAGTAGTTTCTTTTATCGGCTAATATGGCTTTTTTTGTTTCATTTCTTAGCTGTCTGAATTGCAGGTGGTCTGAGGAGCTTTTTGTTGTGTGCCATTTGGCCGATTGTTTATTTCTTTGGAGGATTTTTTGTTTGGTCGTTTTGGTGAGCCATGGTGCCGGTTTGATTGTAATTCTAACTTTGCGTAATGGGGCATGGCTGTCTAAAATGGGTAGAAATTTAGAGTTAAAGTATTTCACGGCATTATCTATTGGGAGGTATTTCAGGGGTGACCAGTCACAGGTGACTAGTTCAGCTTGAAAGTGAGCAGGGTTAACATTTTTGGTAGTGCGAATAGTTCTACAGATGGTAGAGTTTAGGATGACAGTTTTTGTTCTGATTAAATAGGTAAGCAAGTCATCACTTATGTCCTCAGGGAGGGTGCCTGTTTTATAGTTTAGTTGGGGGGTATTAATGAGTATCCAGTCAAGGGTACTAGTTTTGTTGTTAGTTTTATTGGTGCGGGTTGGGGATGTTATAGTTTGGGTAAAACCATATAAGTTGATATGAGTAGAAGGCTGCTCAGATATACAGGAGTTCCAGTTAATGTTAAAATCTCCAAGTATAATGGTTTCTTGGGGGTAGTTACTTGAGAGCCAGCTGAGAATAGCTTTTAATGTGTTGATGTTATTGCCTGGGGGAACATAGACACATGATAGATATATGGCTTTGCTTTTGTTAAGCTGAACCTTAGTTAGAAGAATTTCTGCATTGTTGCAAAGTGGAGGTTTGGAGTCTGACAAGGTAACTTGTAATACATTCTTATAAAGTATAGCTACACCTCCTCCTTTTTTAGTGTTACAGTCACGTCTTATGATATTATAGCCAGAGGGTAGAACTGCACTGTCTTGTATTGATGGATTAAGCCATGTTTCAGACAGACAGAGGATGTCAAAGGAATAAACCTCAATAAGGGCATGCAGGTGAGCTATTTTGTTATTGATGCTACGAATATTAAGATGAGCTATCAGGAGAGAGTTGGGGGGCTTGGTAAGTGTCTGTGTGATTGAATTTGTTGGTGTATCAGGCTGTGTAGCTGTGATAGTGGTAGGACCTGGGTTAGGGTGTATATCGCCATCTAACAGGGAGTGGACCTGAACTTTTAGGATGAGTTGTAGAAGTTTAAAAATTAGGTTCTTGTTTTTTCTAGCTAGTGGGTTACATTGAGAGATGTGATGGAGTCTATGAAATATGGCTGCTGAGTACTTAGCTGAGCTGGGGAGGTTGCTAACACTATGAGTGGAGCTGGGGGTAAGGACAGAGGTGTGTGTGATGTGGGTATGCAGTCCTAGGAATCTATGGTGTTCGTAAAGAGTAAGTAGATATGGAATGATAAGTATAATTAGGAGTAGTAATAAAGGTAAGGGTTTACAGGATCCTTGAGCCATTTGTTTAGGTTAAGGTGGTTAAATGTAGGGATATTTGTGGATAGAGTGGTAGGGTAATGGATAAAGGTAAATGAGTGATGGTTCTTTAAGGGGGAGGAGATAGGGGTAAAGTGAGAATATAATAGAGGTAATAGCACTTTAAAGGGAGGAGTTAGAGGTTGGTCCTAATGCATAGGGGTGTGGCAGTTAGAGTATAAGTTTAGGACCACTGGGGGCGTGTGGAATTTGGGGGCAGGGTAGGGGAGCGGAGTGAGCCCGCAGGGCGAATGGAGCGGGATGAGCCACAGAGGAGTTCACCCTAGGAAAACAATCAGAGGAGCAGTAAGCAAAGGTAAGTAAAGCAGCAGAGGGTAAGGTGACACAATGCCTTGATAATAGAATATGCAGAGAGGGTTGGCAGTGAAGAATATTAGAAGAAAGAAAGAATAGAGTGGGAGTATTAGCTCTTCCAAAATATTAGAATCCAAGAGCCTGTAAGTTACTTAAAATTGGAGTCAGAATGGTGGTCTAAAGGAAACTATTGCCCTCTAGTGGACAAAAACTGTATAGCAGAGGCAATATATACTGAGAAAAGAGTGCAGGGCAGTAAGTATGCTATAGAGGATTGAAGAGGAAGAACAGTAAAAATACTTGTAGTCTAAGAAAGGGCAAGGGGTGACAGGTATGGGAGCAGAATGTCAGCAAAGTTGAACAAGTCCTCTGTGCATGCATGGACATCCACATAGTCACTGTAAGGAGTGTCTACAAACATTGTGTTTCAGGCTGTCAACCCCAAGGGTGTGGCAGCATGACCCTAACTTTGCTGGACGTGCACAGTGCCACATTTGTAGGTATGGTATTGCAACCAAGCCTAATAACAGGATTATGGTCAACCCAAGAGCCACATGGCTGGCAAAGAATTGTATGGCACATTATGAGGTGCTGTGTTACCTTAGGGGACCTACATAAAGGTGACATGTTACATTTCACCATCTGTCATGACACTGCCTAACAATGGCATGCTGTGACAAACACACAAGCATGACTGTATTGCTAATGGCACTATCAATGACTACTGATGAGATGTGGAAAGTATTCCCACCCCTCTACTCCTATGCCTCACAAACACAACGTATGACAGATGTGACTGTATTATGAACCTTGATTCCATAGTGTCTCAAACAACTGTCAGTACATATGGCAATGAGCATTTTGCCAACATGCACAGTGCACATCCTGCTCCACCCACACCCACATCACACACACCTGCATGTGTGGAGCTCCTTACCAAACACATTCCCAAAGATCAGATACCTCAGAAAACCATATGCAAGCTCAGCACACATAATCATACCTCTGGAGACCACAATACACATAATAATCCATGTACCACTGTCTCACTGGTCAAACATCTGAGGCAAAACACAAAATCAAACTTATTATTCATAGGTGATTACATCATGAGGTACATTAATATCCCTTTCACCAGGCTACATATGAGAAAGGTCACAGTTAGCTTTTTGTGGGTTGACACAATATGCCACACACTGACACAACTCAAGGAATATCAGGCAATATAACAATGACATCATAGTTCCTGCAGGTGTGTACGACTAGGGACATACATCACTGGAGTGTATGCAGACACATGACTAAGCTTAGACACTCTGTGCCTCTCACTGGTATGCCATTAGATTTCAGCTGCATTTGATCTTCACCTAGGATGATGGCTCAATGTACATGGAAAATGATGGACATCATTAATTGCCTTAGCATGTGGTGTCATTGTAAGGGGATCCGCTATATGTAAACCTGGGATGACTTGCTCAACAAATCTCAATGCTTTGTCAGAGATGGTCTTCATCTCTCACCCCTGGGATGTTGAGTACTGGCCAAGGCTTCTGACACCCCCCAGTCCATCTGATAAGCACTGTCTGGAGGGAAAACTTTCCAATGAGAATGCCATCTTCATGCAATGTCATGGTTATGCTGCTACACGCTGGGAATGGCAACACTAAACCCCACTCTGTGGAAGGCATCCTCACCTTTGAATATGCAGACATTTGTGCAATCAAAGACACCTGGTTCAAGGCTGTGGACAGCACCACAGCCATGCCAGACTACACGTCCTTCCGTATGTTCAGACCTCAAACTAACAGTGTGCAAGATAATGCAGGTGATGTATACATATTCATTAAGGATAGATATACATCCAGAGTTGGTAAAACACTGTGATTTCCCAGTGACACTGCAAGTGCTATTCACTGCTGGATGGGCACCTAATCAAGCCATTGCCAGTTACAGGAGTAGCTCCATGAATCCAGACACTCGCTGTGCTTATTTGAATGTACCTGTATCTATCAAGATATATCAGTACACCATGGTTTGAAGTGACATTAAGTAACTGCCGACTGTGTTGGTTAGTCATGCTGCAGCTCACTTGCCCAAAGGTTAGTCTATGTCCTTAACTACAATGCCCTGGACCAGTGGAGTGACATCTCTACAAGGGGAGCCAACGTAGTGTATCATGTGTTTACCAATATGGGTGACCACTGCAGCCCCCCCCCCCCAATTATGAATTTCCTCCCTGTGGAGATCTGACCAAAGATCAGTCTCATTAAAGCTAAGTATCAGACCTAACCCCCCCTTTGCAGAAAATACAGAAATATACTTCAACAAAGCAATTTATTATCTCCTATGGGATGGTTTACATAGCATGATTGCACCTCCCCCCTCAGATGGAGCAGGCAAGTATGCAGAGCTCTACACCAATGTTTTATGTAAGCATCAGTACAATTGCATAGACTTGGCTATACCTGACAGGTGGAAAATGAGCTGCTCATGGCACAGCAAACCTGCCTGGCGGACAACTGCCATTAGCAGGCTGTACAATAAGAGGTGAACATTGCTGTATGTGGTTGGGGTGAGGGTGCCCCCTAAAATGGAGGCACAACCTTCTCAGCTAAAACAAGCACATAATGTTGATGTGAAATTGTGCAGAAGCAGTATGTGACAAACTTAGCCTCCTCTACAAAGCTGAACCACAACGCACAGTGTAGTTACATGTGTAGCCTCAGAGGAAAGGACAAGATTGTCAGTGAACTCTTACTTAATGATACCACATATAATGGGTCTGTACTCTTACCTAACCTGTTGTCCCACAGGTTCTGTGTCAACTTCACTCCCCTGTCCCCACCACATGTACCACATGACATTCTACAACCTGCCCCATACCTTCTATATCTACAGAGCGGGTCATAATTAGCCTCTCTATGGGGGATAGACAGCATCTATTGGACATGATAACATCCTAGGCTGTGTCCTACATGGGATCCAACAAGGATTATTAACACCATTGGGAACTCCTTACAATCATACTGTAACCACTGGCAGCATCCCAGCTGACTGGACAATGACAACTGTTATTTGCACAGAGATGGTGCATCCACTCACCACCAGAACTATAGACCTATTTGCCTGAGTAGTCATATCTGTAAGCCCATGGAGCAAATCATTATGGAGCTGATCACCAAACATATATGTAATTTACATACAGTTGACTGAATTCAGTTTGGACTTCTGACAGGAAGATCATGGCTGTTAAACCTGGTGGACATGTCTGAGGCAGTCACCAAGGACATTGGTGAGGGGACATCAGGGCATACAACCCCTTGGATGTAACCAAGCCATGTGACTCTATCCCCCCACTCAGGCATCATTGACAAAAGCACCCACTTAAGCATCTGTGGTAGTATGATTATAGGAGTCACTAAGTGTCTCACCGATTGAATACATACTCAAAATTGGGGAGTCTGCCTCCAATAGCTGATCTACAAGGAGCAGTGTTCAACAGGACTCAGTCCTGGGTGCTGTACTGCTTGGAGTCTAGCTATGATACAAGCAAAAACTAACTGTCTGTGGCTGACAACATTGGCAGATGCCTGCAAACTGTGAACAATCATAGAATCTGTGAGTTATGTCAATAGCCTACAAGAGGGTATTGATGAACTAATGCCTGTTGACATACTAATGGCCATAAACTCCATGTAAATATATATGTAGTAAATATATATGTAGCATAATTTCCAAAGGTAACATCTATGTTCCTGGTAAGTAGCACACATCAGTAGCAACATATGATGTACTTACTCAGGGGTGATAGACCTGGACACACAGGCCTGGCCACTCAGGTTTACACCTAATGTACCTGAGATCACTATGTTTCCCCAGTGGTAAGACAGGAATCATATGCCATAAATGAGGGCACAGTCACCCAAAACTGACATACTTGTAACCTCCATGTCATCTTCCCTCAGCATGCCAATATGTGAGCGCAATGGCTATTTGGTAATATAATTTTCCAAGCACTACTGGCAATTGCACACAATACAATGGTCCCTCACAAGAGAACTTCACGTCCTCAGCATCTGTTCAATGGGGGTCATCTGAAATTACTGTCATTCTAGCCTGTGACATATAGACTACTCAGAGGTGATCTCTGCCTGGCATACAGGGTGATGTGTGACCCTGCTTGATTGGAAATGCTGCATATCTGCAGGTGGCATGGTACACAGATTACTCACTGTAAGGGCATTAACCTGGTATTTCACATTGCTAATGTATGCTGGTGGGAGAGATCTGTCTAGCAGACTTTAACACACATTTAAAACAGAATCCTGCCTAATGGAAAACAGAGCACCTCATTGGGCCTTGTTAGATGCCATCTGTATGATTGGTTGGGTGACTGTCATTTCACCACAGGGCTTCTGCCTGTGACCCTTGTGGACTGGGGCAATATGTGCTGATCATGTAAATAAGGGTAAAAACTTGGCAAGGAATGTGAGGGCTGTAGGGACATTAGGCTACTAAAGTTCAAAGATCCTATGATTCCATAAGCTGATGTAAAATGCTCTAACACACACACACACACACACACACACACACACAAACCTGGCTACACTGAGGATAGCACCACTTCCAATTAATGTTTACAGGACACAGCACAACATGCACACTCACACTCCAAGTTGTCTTCAAGTAGAGTAGAATACTTACCTGTCAAATGGTACACACTACAGATTACAGTATGTGACACACACCCTACATCTCAAGTCTGCTATTACTATCTCTTTAGGACATGTTATGCTTGATGACATTAGCAGGCCTTGTCATGGTCAGGCATTTGGAGGCCCACATCACCTGCTACAACCAAGACACTTCAAAACCCTACCTCTTTCTAAGTCACTGAGGTAATCATATTTATGTAGTAGTGAGATACATACACACACACACACACACACACACACACACACACACACACACACACACACACACACACACACACACACACATTCTGACTGGCCTGGAGTGAGATAGGAATTCCTACCTATCTAGTTTAGCACACTGTAGATCATAATGCTTAGCACATATGCCATAGCTTAAGTCCAACATCAGCAATGCAGTTGGTAGTCTTAAGGTATATGACATCAGCAGGCATTGTAGAAGAGGATATTTTGGAGGGTGGGACCAACTTATAGAGCCAAAAAGTGCAGCACCATTGCAGTCTGATACTGAATGAGTGATTTGTAGCTGTTTTGCAGGGAGATGCACCAACACACATTGAGTGACTTGGAGTGAGATTAGAAATCCTATTTAGTCTAACACAGTATAGATCACAGTACTTATCTTACATGCCATGGCTTACATTTGACAATAGCATGGCAGTCAGTAGTCTTAATGTAAGTATATGACTTCAGCAGGCATTGTAGAAGGGGCAGTTTGGAGGGTGGGACCAAATTACAGGGCCAAGAAGGGCAGCACCATTGCAGTTTGTTACTCATTGAAGGATTCTCAGCTGTTTTGCACAGAGATGCATACACACACACCACACCAACACGCACACACTTTAGAACCCCTTCCTATCTAGTATAACACACTGTAGAACACAGTACTTATCGCACATGCCATAGCTTAAGTCTGTTTTATATATGACTGCAGGCAAACTATGTGTGAATTACATAAACTAGGCTTGTGTTGAACAGTATCTGTAGCCTGCAGAGTGATATTGATTCTTCCTGATATCTGCATCTAGTAACCTAGCAGTCAGATAACTGTTATTTATCCTAGTTATGTGGCTGCAGTTGCCATTTTGGCCATATGTGACTGTTTGCATTTGGATGGGCAAGCCTGTGGTCAGGAACAATGTGCCCTGTCAATGCGTGAGTAGACAAAATTATACATTACACCACCTGTTCACCTGTTGCTGTATGTATGGTGACATCCAGCAGGCACAGGGGTCTGTAAGTAAGTGCATTATCTACTGTTGAGCCCTTACATTGGATCTTTTAAGCAACATTATATATGTGTGATAGTGCAGGTTTATTCACCATTATCAGGGTATGTAGGACAATACAGACATCCACACATGTATCAGCATATATAACAGGGATGGGTCTATATTGAATTAGTGAATGCTTAGAAAAGTGAACGCTAATTCATTGACCCCTTTTAAGCAAAAGTTTACAATCCTGAACACCCAGAACAGCGACTTTTTTCATAGGGCAAAAAATCACTGGGCCGGTTTTGGGAGATCGCCATTTCCTCCACTGTGGTCTGATCTCAGAGTTGGTATATTTAAGTAGGGGGGTGTGGGGGCAAAGCCCCCCCCCCACATTATATAATGTTTTAAGTGTTTTTTTCTTTTGTTTTGTGGACCAGCGATTTTTTTTCCCAGGGAAAAAAAATCGCTGTTCTGGGTGTTTGAGATTTTAAGCTTTCACTTAGAAAGGGTCGATGAATTAGTTTCACTTCTCTAAGCGTACACTAATTCAATATAGACCCAACAGGGATGTATATATAATTATAGCTGTGAACTCTGTGTGTATTATATATATATATATATATATATATATATGTGTGTGTGTGTGTGTGTGTGTGTGTGTGTGTGTGTGTGTGTGTGTGTGTGTGTGTCTGTGTCATGTAGATATATGTAGATTTATGCTTAATCAGATAGCTTATAGTGATAATCAGATAGCTTAAGTGACCACAACCTAATATACCTAATACGTAAGAGAACAAGCCAATGCAAAACCACTACCTACAGATCCACAAGAAACACAAAAAACTTCTCTCCTGAGATCCTCAAATCTTTACTATATAACTGTGACTGGACCCCTCTAAAAACCCTCCCACTTGATCGGGCTGTAGCCTACTTCAACAGAACATTTCTACAACAGCTAGATACTGTTGCTCCACAACGCAATGTTAGGGTTAGAACATCTCAAAATCCCTGGCTCAGCAAAGAAACCAAAGAAATCCTCAAGTCCAGAGACACTGCCTGGTTCTACTACCAAAGAACTAAAGACATACAAAGCCTAGCTAATTATTGAGAGCTGTGCAATCATGCAAAAAATGCATTAGGCAGGACAAAAAATCTTATTATACTACCCTGCAAACTAAATACCAACACAATCCCCCAAAATACTGGAAAAGTGTTAAACAGTTGCTAAAACCCACGCAAACAGCTACCGCCAAACCAACCACCCCTGATACTAAAGTTCCCATTGAAACACAATTCAACTCCCACTTTGTGAACTCAATTCTATCCCTAGTATCACAGAACAATTCCAACCTCACTATTCCTCACACCAAAAACAATACAGATACATGCTTTACCCTCAAAACACTGCACACCAGCTCTATAAAAGGATGCTCTCCAAACTAAAAACCTCAGCAACTGCAGCTGACCTACTCCCTAGCTAGTTCTTAAAACTCACAGCAAATGCCATTGCAATCCCAAACTCCATTCTCATAAATAGATCTATTACTGAAAACTACGTTCCCAAACTCTGGAAAATATTCCATGTTACTCCCATACATAAAGGGTGAACCTCCACTGAACTTAATAACTATAAACCCATTGCAATACTCTTCCTCCTGGCCAAAATATTAGAAAAATGCATTCACACCCAAGTACTAAAACACCTCCTAGACAATAATATCCTTTCCCTACTCAACATGGTTTCAGACCCGCCCATAACACAACTACAGCCCTCCTCTGCTTCACTAACACAATAAATCAACTCATAAAGGCCTGCATGTGTCAACTCTCTTTTGGATATGTCCAAAGCATTTGACACAGTATCCCACCAAATCTTACTAAATAAATTAAACCAATTTAACCTATCAGAGGCCACACTAACCTGGTTCTATAGCTACTTGACTGACAGGTACCAGGCTGTAAAATGGGAAAGTTCTCTCTCACCTCTGTTACCCATAACTACAGGACTCCCACAGGGGATTATCTTAGGGCCACTAGTTTTCACAATTTTCAGAAATAACCTCCATATCTCCACACAGCATGCATCTATCATCGAGTAAGCAGATGATACTACCTTAATCTGTGCTGCACAAAGTATTTCCACCCTCCAACAAAAAACTCAATTAGCATTCTCTGATGCAAAAATTTATCTTGCCAAAGCCCAACTGATCCTCAATCCTAAGAAAACACAGCTAATTATTATAACTAGCTCTAACAAAAACTTCAATTCACCATCTACTCTACAAACTCTACTCCAATCACTCCAGTAGCACATGCTAAGCTACTAGGAATAACCATAGACTGCCACCTAAAATTTGATAATTCATCTCGACTTAACTATAAAAAAGTACATGCCAAACTGGGATCACTCTACTGCATTAAATTGTTTCTTAACAACAATACAAGATCTACCATTGCTCACGCCCAGCTTATATCCACCCTACTCTATGCATCCTCCATTCTAACTAATCTTAATAAAACTGACCTAAGCAAAATGGAGGCCTGCTACAACAGAACTGCCCGCTTTGCAGCAAATTCCCCACATAGATCCCATCACTGTGCTGCTCTGCACCAGCTGCACTGGCTTGAGCTGCCAAGCCTACTGTCTTATAATCAACTCTATAACATCACTAATACTGTCACAACACTAATACTGGATCCCCTTTAGGCCAACCTGCCCTGAGGAGATCGGAGAGATTAATGAACCAGAGGCAGGGGAGGCAAGGGTATGGCAGATATGTGAACAATTATCAAGAAGCTCCAAGGAGGGGGAGATGGGGCCCCCAGCGGAGATAATTAATGATTGTGACATTATTAACTCCAATAATTGCAACATTATAGTGAATGGAATTGGAGATTTTAGTATTTATAACTTCAGCCAAGTTTCAGTAAATACTGAATGGGCTGACTTGCTCTCAAAGGGACTTAATTTTGTACCAGAAAGGAAAGGTAGTATAATAGACATTATTTTACAGATAAAATTGTTCACTAGGAAAATGAACTTGGTTTTGCACTTCTCTAATTCCAACATAGGGACTAATAGTGAAATGTTACGGAGATCCAGCACTTTTTCCCCCCACCACATCCTTTGTTACAAATATTTGAAGGGCTATGTGAAACTGAGATTAGAGGGGCATTACAGAACAATAACAATACCTCCGAGATAAAAAACTTGTCTGAGAGAGAAAAAACTGTACTGTGCAATATTTTTGGGCAGAAGGAAATCAGAATCATGAAACCTGACAAGGGTGGGGGTTTGGTAATCATGGATTACAATGATTACAATAGTAAAATGTTTGAGTTACTATATAGTGATGTCTATTTAGAAGTCTCATGTAACGAACTGAATATAGCATACCATAATATTGATTTGGACCTTGAACACATGGTACTTAATGGACAAATTACATTGGAGACCTTTGAATTTTTAGAGACCAAACACCCTAGGATCCCAACGATATTTGGGATCCCAAAGATCCATAAATCTATTTCTGATCCACCAATGTGACCAATAGTAGATGCAAAAGCATTTAAAACTTTTAGTATAGCTAAATTCATTGATGAAATGGTTAAACATGTTTTAGATGGACAGGCCTCAATAATTAGGGACTCATGGGATTTTCTTAGGAAAATCAAACATGATATGTTTGATGATAACCTGATTCTTGTCACTATAGATGTTTGTGACTTATTTTCAGTAATACCACATCAAATAGGGCTCAAGTGGTTTTATGATTTTTTTATGTAGTAACAGTACATTAAACCACAACACAATATTGACAATTCGGGCTTGTATGGAAATTGTACTTGAGAATAATTTTATTACTTTTGAAGGGCACCTTTTCAAACAAAAGCAAGGTGTTGCAATGGGTGCTTGCTGTGCTCCAGTTTTTGCTAATATTGTATTAACGCAATGGGAGGATTTGTATGTATTTAATTCTGAATTCAGGACTTCATGGATACTGAATGGGCGGTACCTGGATGATATTGTCCTGTTCTGGAAAGGGAGTGAAAACGACCTGAAAAGGTTTTTTACTTTTAACTCAATGAGGAATTAAACCCGCTGTTAGGGCAGCTGTTTAATCTTAGCCTCACCTCAGGATACGTACCCAAGGAGTGGCGTACGGCAACTGTGGTCCCACTTCACAAAGGCGGTGCCTCCACTGACCCTGGTAATTACCTCCCCATCAGCTTGACAAGCCTAGTCTGCAAAGCTATGGAGAGGATCATAATGGAACTCATAAATAAAGACATAGGGGACTTACAGACATTGGATCCAACCCAGTTTGGTTTTGTCAAGGGCAGATCATGCCTTTTAAACTTGGTTGATTTTTTTGAAACAGTCACCAAGGCCATTGATGAGGGCAAGGCAGTCCACACAGCCTACCTTGACCTTGCAAAAGCTTTCGACACAATACCCCACTCGGGTATCATAGAAAAACTCACCAACTTAAATGTAAACCCATACGTCACAAGATAGGTTGCAAACTGGCTAAGTGACAGAACCCACAGGGTCAGAGTGGCTGGCGCCATGTCAGACTCCAAGCCGGTCACAAGTGGTGTCCCACAAGGCTCAGTCCTAGGCCCCCTCTTGTTCAGCATCTGCTTTTCAGAAGTACAGGCAAACACAGGAGGATTATGGCTGACTAAGTTTGCAGACGACTGCAAACTGGGCACCATAGTTGAAAACACATCAGACACAGATATCCTCCAGAAGGGTCTCATGGAAACGGATAACTGGTGCCAGAGCCATGGCCTAAAGTTAAACGCCAAAAATTGCATAGTCATACCCTTCGGGAAAAACAAGGTTACCCCTAGCTACCATATAGGTGGCAATCCACTAAGCACAGAAGAGGTTATCAGGGATCTGGGGACCCAGGTTGACAGTAACCTTTCATTTGACACCCACGTTGCCAAGGTAGTTTGGAAAACCTTCTACATTGCCCCCTGATCATGAAGGGATTCACATCTAGATCAAGGGAGGTCATTGTTCCCCTGTACTCATCACTCATCAGACCAATGATTGAGTACAATGCCCCATTCGGAATGTATCTTACCCGACACCTGCAGCAATTGGAAAGGCCCCAAAAGTTCCTCACCAAAAGGATAAAGGGTCTCAAAAATATGTCTTATGCTGCCCGACTGAAGGAACTCCAGCTCTATTCAGTCGCATACCGTCTGCTCAGAGGTGACCTGTGCCTAACATACAAGGCCATGTCAAACCCGGAATTGATGGACATGCTCCACCTCAAAAAATCTAAATCCACAAGAAATACAAGAGGAAGAGACTTAAACCTTAACACAGTAATAAATAGGATGTGCTGGAGGGACAGATTCATCACTCAGAGACTCCCTATGCTGTGGAACAAAATCCCGGTACATGTGAGGCAGAGCACCTCGCTGGCCCTGTTCAAGATAAATCTTGACCAATGGATGGGAGATCGCAGGTTTACCCCAGGGATCACCTCAGTGTCACTGCTGGACAGAGGCACGGTAAACTAATGGGCACAGTACCTTTCAAACTTAAGGGGTGGTGAAAGCCACAAAACTTTGGGCTAGGCTTATAAATGCCCTTGGGCAGATAGCCTAGTATGAACCTATGAACCTATTAATGAAACAACTACTTTCTTGAGATTCACCATTAACAAAGAATTGGATTTTGTAAACTATTTGGATGTGACCATCGTGAAGGATTATGAAAGAAAATGTTTTACCTCTAGACTGTTCAGGAAACCAACATATTCACATTCTTTATTGCATTTCATGAGCTGGCATCCATTGCACCAGAAGAAGGCACTGGTAAAAGGCCAATATGTAAGATTGGCCAGGATGGTGTCTGAACCTGATGATTTTAAAAGGGAATGTGACACTATGAAATATATGTTAGAAAAGAGAGGGTACCCTGAGGTGTTTGTTAATGATATTGTTGTTGAAGTCATAAATAAAAGGACAAGAGGGCATTTTTCCCCCTTTTAGCTAAAGAAAATATGGATGGAAGGGATGATGGGAAAATCAGGCCACATAGTTTTGGACGTGCATTAACTCTGACCTTTATGTCTAATTTTTTATGACATTAAGAGTATTATTAATAAATATTGGAGAATATTCCACATGGATCTTGATGTGGAAGAAAAACAGAGAATAAACCTATTGTGGTTTATAAAAAAGACACCCTCATTAAAAGGAATATTAGAAAGGAAAAACAAGAATTCGAAGCAGCAGGGGGGGGGGGTTCAGGTGTGGAAGATGCCCCCAATGCTCTTATATGATGGAGGCTGTGAGCATCAGGATCAAGAGGTTTGGGAATATAAAAACAGCGAAAAAACATTGCTGTTATAGTAAAGGGGTCATATATGTGGCAACATGTGACTCATGTGAGTGTTACTATGTGGGAAAAACAAAGAATGCACTTAGATCAAGAATTTATCAACACCTTTATGATATTAAACATAAAAATGAAAAAAAATGCCTTATATAAACATATCAGTAGTCACCCTCAACATAGATGTAAGTTTTTTTTGTGGAACAGGTTGATTTGGGACCACGGAAGGGACCAGTAGAGGATTTTTTTTGGAGTTTTTGGAACTGAAGTGGCAAATTAAATGCTTACCAAGCCCAAGGGTTAAATGGCAAGATTTCCCTGTGCCCTTTGTTAAGACTCAAATCAATGTTCATGTTATGAACCATGTATGAATTGTATAAGTTTTATAGATGGTTTACTAATATTCATCAATATTTGTATTAATGTTTTAACAATAATAATTTTAGATTTCTTGCTTTAATTCTATGTATTTTCATACTGTTTGACATGAATACATACATACATATATATATATATATATATATATATATATATATATATATATATATATGGTTTCATATGAAACCATTGAATTACCATTTCGTCGAGCCTAACATGATCGAGACAAAAACATCGCAAACTGACATCATCGAAATGTCAATTCATCGACTCTCATACCATCGACGAGTGCTCAAACATGACTAACTGCAAATAGTGCCACACAGAAGAATGTCAGTATTAAAACAGGAAATATGCAATAGCGTTAACACAGAGCACCCGGTGAACACCCCGTTCAGTAGCAAAACACTAAACATATGGACATATAACTTTCTTCACCCATGGTAGCGCTCATGGCACTATAACACTTCCATAGTTTACTTGTCGATGGTATGAAAGTCGATGAATTGACATTTCGATGATGTCAGTTTGCGATGTTTTTGTCTCGATCATGTTAGGCTCGATGAAATGGTAATTCGATGGTTTCATATGAAACCATATATATATATATATATATATATATATATATATATATATATATATATATATTAATGTATTTTAGTATGTATTAATATTAATGGCACTATATGGTGAGGAAATTATGTAATGTCTATTGCAGTGATTGGCCAGGGGATATTATTTAAACTGGGATTTTTTTAACATGCTGTATTTTGAAGAAGTCGTATACCTGACGAAAGCGCTAAATTACAGATCAACTGGATTATTTTATTTTGTTGTCATTGCTGCCTGGTGGAGTGTTTGCCTTGGTTTTATTAGTTTTTGGTGTAATATTCTTAGTGTATCAACTCTATCTCCGTCATTCTATCCATTACTTCCTCAATAAGTGTCCTGCCCTAAAAGACCTAGTACAGCAGCATTCAGCCACGAGGTCTCTTTGTTCATCAAGCAACTAGTACTAGAAGTCACCGATACCAATAATAGCTTTGGAGACTCACTTTATAGTAGTACAGTGGCCAAAAAATGGCACACCCTCCCCATTGGCATACAAAACCCATCCTCTAAATCCTCCTTTAAAAACCTCTTCAGGGAACATCTGAAACAAAGTTGGCTGTGCTCTGACTCTTTTCCCCAGGCTAGAGCAATCTGACAAGGAACAGGCTGTGCTAGACTGCTCCCCAGGCTAGAGCAATCTGACAAGGAACAGGCTGTGCTATGACTGCTCCCCAGGCTAGAGCAATCTGACAAGGAACAGGCTGTGCTATGACTGCTCCCCAGGCTAGAGCAGTCAGACAAGGCACATATCCTATGACCATCTTACTCTACTAAATTCTCACTCACACGCACATATACTGACCCCATCAAGTAATATAATTTACTACTAATAAACGAAGACATTAGTACTACCACTGTTTTAATACAAATGGTTATTTATGAAACTATGTAACGATTTACATTACTAATAAAGTTTTACTTTCCTAAAATAGGCTATATTCATACTACTGCACAAAATAATCTAATGTATTATGTATATAGTGGATTGTATTTCAAACCTTAACTGGATACCATGGAATGAATTTAATTACTCTTATTATTTAATGACTTTTTTCATTCCCTGTATTGTGTTGTCTTCTTACCACTGTAAACATATGTCTACTGTAAATTTGTATGTATTGTATTGTTTAAACACCTAAATATTATCTGTAACTATCGTTCTTGTGGAGCTTTTCTTCCCGGGCCTCTGCTGTAAAAGGGCCTTTGGCCCAATCAGAACCCCCCCTCGCTTAACAAATGCAAAATAAATAAATAAATAAATATGGGAAGAGACACTTTTTTGTTGTGTCTTTTGGATTTTCCCGGTTTGGGGTCGCCACAGTGGAACTCTGGTCTGCTAATGATTGGTAGTTGATTTTTACGTGCCGAGTTACCAGCCCTGATGCACAAACTTCAACGAAGGTATGCCCATTCATGCATGTCTCCGTGCAAAAGACGCTCTAGCTGAGAATCGAACCAGACAGCGTCTTACTGTGAGGTGACAATGCTACCGCAGCACCACCACCGTGGGTCCACTGATGTATGTTTTTGAATATATATGTATTTATATATATAAATATATATATATATCTATATATATATATATATATATATATATATATATATATATATATATATATATATATATCTATATATGGGTCACCTTCAGATGCCCGACAACGCGTTTCGCCGACACGGAATCCGACGGGACGAAAACACAGACAACGCAGATGACCGACAAGGTGAGAACCCGACGGACTCGGCAAGTGTGCGATAGAGTGAGGGATTTAGTGTTAGGGAGCGGACAGGTAAGTGTGCGATAGTGAGGGACTGTGGGTTTAGGGGTGGGTTAAGTGAGTTAGGGTTAGGGTGCAGGTAGGGTGTGTGTGCGATAGTGAGGGACTGTGGGTTTAGGGGTGGGTTAAGTGAGTTAGGGTTAGGGTGCAGGTAGGGTGAGTGTGCGGTAGTGTCGGACCTTGGGGTTAGGGGTGGGTAAGTGAGTTAGGGTTAGTGTGCAGGTAGCGTGAGTGTGCGGTAGTGTCGGACCTTGGGGTTAGGGGTGGGTAAGTGAGTTAGGGTTAGGGTGCAGGTAGGGTCAGTGTGCGGTAGTGTCGGACCTTAGGGTTAGGGTTTGGGTTAGGGATAGTGGATATGTTATGTAGTGTACTGTGTTGTTTACGTGTAGTGTGTTGGTGTAATGGTTTTCGGTGTTTTGCGTTGTCGGTATTTTTTGTTGTCGGTCTTTTGGTGTCGGTGATTTGTGTGTCGGCGAAACGCGATTTCGGGCATCTGAAGGTGATCCATATATATATATATATATAGTTTCACTTCATAAGCTCGAATTACTAAAATCTCGAATTTCAGTAACCCAAGACTATGAAGTCGAAAGTGCAAAATCACGAACTATCACAATCCCGAAGCTTAGAATCCCGTAACCATAAGAATAAACCCCAAAATCTCAAAAAAAGCATGAAATGCTTTATTCAAAACTCAAAACTGTCAGTTCTGTCACTTGTAACGTAAACGTCCAAAATACCATCACAAACACATCCACAAGCTAGTGCTGGTAGCTGATTATGTGTTATAAACCACAACTCGCCACTGCAAGATGTACAAAATGTAAAGCATAAATAACATAAAGGAGCACTTGTTGTAATTCGGATACTACACTGTAGGCACTCTTCAACAACTAAATACTGAATGCAGACTTAAGTAGCATATTTCGCTTCCAAACAATATAGCCATCTGTGCCTGATAGCAGTATTACACATCACTGCTGTGAAACCCATTTTGGAACTGATTTCCAAACAAAAATATAATATGACATATCTTCTTACATTTTCAGAAGCCTGGATATAGCCATCACAAACTCCAAACAAGTATACGATCCACTATTCTTCAGTACAGCCTCAAACTGGCTATGCCGTCTAATCATGTAACGTCTCTTAGGGGAAGGCGGGTTTTCACAGGCCATACGGACTCGCAATTCGTCCACTCTATCCTGCTCTCTGGCTAAGACAGTCATTAACACGGCTAGATCTGTTGCTTTCCGGCCTAAGAGTGATTTTAAATGTCGATGCCAGGCCTCTACACTATTCTGGGCACGAGGTAGGAATAAGGTATTTAATTTGTGCACGTTCCAAAATGCAATAGGGAATAAGGGGGGAAACCTGGTACAACCAGTAGTGCTAGTACAGAACTTGCATAGTTCTCCCAGCAGGTACCAATCAGAAAAATATGTCAATAACTCCTCCCCTTCAATGGGAAACACCTGCTTCAGCTCATGAAATGTACTTAAGACATCACCCTCTGGCAGGAATGCTAATCCAACCAAACATTTACAATGTAACTGGAAACCCATATTAGTATTATACAAATGGGCTAAACCTAGCTGTTGTACCTTTCTCCAAATGTTCTGATCAAAATGGAAAAGGCAACCTTTAGCTGTGACACCATGTAAATTTAAAGCAATGCTATGTTTGGCAGCAACCTCAAAGTCACTCAGTATGTACTTGACATTTATCTCAAACTCATGTTCATCAAGCAATTGTAAAACACAATTCCACATGAAGTTATAGGACTTCAATGACTTTCTGCTCATTAAACAATGCAGGAGTGGTACACTCTTATGTAAGCCACCATACTTTAGCAAATCACGTATGCTATAGAGCTGAAGGCAAATGATTCCCTTATAAAAGAATGTACCATCAACTAACCAAATGGTTGCAGTACTGAGATCTAATAAATTCTGACTGGTTGTAAACACTACAATGGTTGTCTCAGTTGCTACATCAGTCATAATTTTGCTGACAAAGACACCTGACTTTGTGGGGAAATCATTTATGTTTATGTCTAGCAGTGTAACTAACTGCTCTGTAACTGACTTACATTCCTTCTGGGGAACCCTTCCCACTTGCTCTAAGAGTGCTTTCCGAGCAGGTAAACTAGGTGTTACACTAGCAGATGTTGAAGCTAAAACATCATCAACTATGAGGCGGGGTGTATCCTGGGAAACCTGTGACTTTAGCTTTAATCTGCACACATCCTTTAAAGTTCCTCCTCACTCAGATCTCCAGAATGTGTATGTTTAATGGATTTCAGCAGCTTTTCCCCATCTGGTACACTTACAGATACTGCTCTTCCCATACATTTGTCAGAATGTTTTAATTTGCAACTCCAGTACGTTTTCTCTTTTAACACTCTCTCCCTCTGCATAACGTACCCGTATAATAGTAGGATAGGTTTGCCTTTCTGGGACATACTTGTTTTATACATGGCACCAACAGTTCCTGGCACAAAAGGTATTTCAGCCTGCATTGCCTGTTAGTAGTGCAATTGAATGCTATACTTTTCAACTCCTTTCACTTTCGAGATTTCAATTTTCGTGGCTGTAGGCTTTCACGCTTGTGGAAGTTCCACTTTATAGTCTTGGGTTACTGAAATTCGAGATTTCGGTAATTTGAGCTTATGAAGTGGAACAATATATATACATATATATATATATATATATATATATATATATATATATATATATGGGTCTACATCTCTAGTTTGAAATTACACTTGTTCGAACAAGAGAAGATCGAGACCCACTTTAGCAAAAGTGCACTTAAATGAAAGTGCACGTTTGTGAAACTAAGTTTACAGAGGCACAGTACAGTGGGGACAAGGAGCTATCCCCACTGTAGTGTGATCTCGGAGTTAGTATATATAAGTACCGGGATTGTGCAGGGCACAGCCCCCCAGAAGGGGGGGGGTTCAGTGGGGCTTGCCCCTTGCTAAAATGTGTCTTTGTTTGCCGGACCGGTACCTCGCAACTTATATATACTGAGTGTGGGAATATAGTCCGAGATCAGTAAACTGAGTTTCATGAAGGTGCACTTTCCGTTAAGTGCACTTTTGCTAAAGTGAGTCTTAATCTTCTCTTGTTCGAACAAGTGTAATTTCAAACAAGAGAAGTAGACCCATATCTCTGTGTGTGTGTGTGTGTGTGTGTGTGTGTGTGTGTGTGTGTGTGTGTGTGTTCACGTGTGTGTGTGCGTGTGTGTGTGTGTGTGTGTGTGTGTGTGTGTGTGTGTGTGTGTGTGTGTGTGTATATATATATATATATATATATATATATATATATATATATATATATATATATATATATACTGTGTATATATAGGGTTCCTATTAGATGACCGAAGACATATTCATGACGAAGTGGCATATAAGCAAATTCTTTCCCTGGGAAAGAAATCACTTGGCCACATCTGTTACTTTGCCATTTTCGTTACTGTAGTGTGATCTCGGAGTTGATATATTTAATTAGGGGGGTGTGGGGGGGGGCAAAGCCCCCCCCCCACTTAAGTGTTTTTTTTTTTTTTTTTAGAACAGCAATTTTTTCCCTTGGGAAAAAAAAAATCGCTGTTCTAATCATTTGAGTTTGTAAGCTTTCGCTTATATGGGGTTGATAAATCATCATTCACTTTTCTAAGCATTCAATGATTTAATATAGACCCTATATCTATCTATCTATATATATATATATATATATATGGGTACTCTTCTAATGCGCGAATCGCCGACAGGGAAGGGGACCACGCCAGAAGAAAGAAACCCACAAACACACAAACCCGACACGAAAAAACACACAATCATAACACCGACACACACACACACACACACACACACACTATATATATATATATATATATATATATATATATATATATATATATATGGTTCCACTTCATATCATTGAAATTTCATTTCATCTAAATTCAAATCATTCAAATCATCGAGACCAAATCGTCGAAAACTTATATCATCGAATGTCAAATCATTGAAAACAGTAAAGCAACTAGAAATAACATTCCACAAAGCTTTTACTACAGAAAAAAGTAATTTCCTAACCCCCACTGTATTGCAACCTTGGAGTTGGTATATTTAATTATGGTGGGTGTGGGGGGTGCGGGGGGGCTTGCCTCTCTGCATAAATGTAGTAAACAGTGTCTGGAGTGTTATTTCTAGTTGCTTTATAGTTTTCAATGATTTGAGTTTCGATGATATGAGTTTTCGACAAAATGAGTTTTCGACGATTTGGTCTCGATGATTTGAATTTTGATGAAATGAAATTTTGATGATATGAAGTGGAACCATATATATATATATATATATATATATATATATATATATATATATATTTATATATATATATATAGATCTACTTCAGTAGATCGAACTTTTACTAGTTCGAACCACATATGGCCGAGACCATATGTTCGAACTTGTAAAAGTTCAAACAATGAAATAAAACCACATAAAACCAAAAAACACAAAACTAAATGTCTATAGCGGGGGGGGGGCTATGCCACCCTGCACCCCACACAACCCCCCTTCCTTGAATATACCAACTCCAAGATCGCACTACATTGCGGAAATCAGAAATCTTCCCTTTCCGCTCTGTACAGAGATCTCCATTCCATCAGATCGGACTTTTACAAGTTCGAACATATGGTCTCGGCCATATGTGATTCGAACTTATAAACGTTCAGTCTACTGAAGGGGACCCATATATATATATATATATATATATATATATATATATATATATATATATATATTTGTATATACATAGAGATATATATACTATCTATGTGAGAGAGACAAAGTGACAGACAGACATGTATACATACATGTATGCATTTACTGACGTCTATATATAACACGTTATTTTGAGCAAGAAGCAACAAAATTGCACTCTAAGTGTATGAGCATGCCCAGTGGGATTCTCACTACATATAAAGTGACTCCAGCCCACAACTACCTGTACTCCAGTCTAAGATTTTGATTGTTACAGATAATGACATCTGTCCCTGTTTCTGCAGTGTTGCATGTCCCTCACATTGTCTACAACATTCTACAGCTGTCTGATGTAATTAATATGAAACAGAGGTTAATAATATTACACCACACACAGACTGACAGTCTATAAAACACAACTTACCAATACCTCACATCCAAAAGAAGTGGACACTTCTGGATTAGAACCATCAACACGATCACACATGCTAACTTCTCTATTTATAGGGCCACACAAGATGTCTGACAGAGAGAAGTCATTCATTACACAATCAACAGCACAAATATGTACGTTGTTATTTCTGCATTAAGTAAGACATATAATGTATGAGGAACAATATAGACAACTTCATAACCTGGCTAAGCAAGCAAATAAAGATGACTAAAAGAGCTACTACACAAACCCACCTAAAATACACCTAAATAACCCCAAGAAATTCTGGCATGCAGTTAACCAAATCCTACATCCAGGAAACCTATCTACCCCCCTCCCAAGGCCCACACTCCCTCCTCTCCAAACTGCTACAAACTTTAACTCATACATCATTGAGTCCATCAGCAAACTTATTAATCAACCCAACTCCAACACCACCCCACTCATCACCCCTCCTACTCACCATAACCTCTCTCCTACATTCAGCCTACTAACTGTATCCACCTTGTACATAAAATCTGTGCTCCTTAAGCTCAAACCTTGCTCTCCGTCCATAGATGGCCTTCCTCCACTCTTTCTCCAACTTACCGCTAACTCCTTAGCCTTACCCATCTCTATTCTCATCAACAGATCCATCACTGAAGCTACGGCCCCAGTCATCTGGAAGAAGTTCTACACTCTTCCTATTCACAAGGGAGGTAACTCCACTGAAATAACTAACTATAGGCCCATCACAATTCTATCACCCCCCTCCAAGATCTTGGAAAAATGTGTACACAAACAAATTCTCCAGCACCTTACTCAAGAGAGCTTAATTAATCCCACCTAACACAGCTCTCATCTCCTTCACAAACACTATTTCTCAATTTAGAGACTAGAATAAACTAGCCTCTTGTCTCTTTCTTGACCAATCAAAAGCTTTTGATACTGTCCACCATCCATTACTCTGACAAACTCTCCCAATTAAACGTATCCCCTGCCACTATGTCCTGGTTCACTAGTTATCTTAGCAACCATTCCCAGTCAGTCATATGGAATTCTGCCATCTCCCCAGAACTCCCAGTACTGATGGGAGTACCCCAAGGATCAATACTAGGCCTACTGCTTTTCAAAATTTTTACTAATCAGTTATCTATCTCCACCCCCCCACTCATCACTAATGCAATGTTCTGATGACTCCACAGTCATCATCATTGCTGACACACTTCCCAGGCTCCATACTACAACACAGGAATCCATAACCAAACCTAAGCTCAACACAGGAAAAAACTTGTATAGCTATTACCCTGCCAAAAACTGGAATAAACTCTCACTTGACATCCGAAACACTAGATCTAAACTACTATTCAGAAAGGCTGTGAAAAATCACTTTAGCAAAAATAAACTATGCCTCTGCAATCAGCCCCCTGACTGACCCATCTCTCCAGAGCAGCCAATCACTTCCTTTCTCCTGCAAGTATCCAACCCAACCTCCATCCTAACTCTCTCACCCTCCATCCCTGCTAAACCTTTCCCAACTTTCAACCCCAACACTTTGATTGTGAACAAGTCGCTGGTAATGTCAGCTCCAACGAACGGTGCAAAAAGTAATCCAGTTAATAACGTAAGTCATAGAACGCTAGCAATCCACTGCCAAGATACTGGTAATGCACAAAAGGATAAAGTACTTTTGTGCATTACCAGTATCTTGGCAGTGGATTGCTAGCGTTCTATGACTTACGTTATTAACTGGATTACTTTTTGCACCGTTCGTTGGAGCTGACATTACCAGCGACTTGTTCACACTTTGATTGTACTGATGCCAATCTCCTCAGCAGTAGAATGTCTAAAACTCACTTCTACACTTTAACCTCTAATCACTGCTTATATTAATTTCTGTATTATTTTTTTCTCTATACTGTATTTTTCCTTATTAAGTACTACAATATATGCAGTTAGCTAACATTGTATAAACCCTCTAAGCAGTATTGTGTATTGTGTGACTCTCTTACACGTTTTATGTTTCATACTTTTGTACTTTTTTATGTTTGAACTGTGGAGCTTTACTCCCTGGGTCTCCACTGAAAAAGGGCTTTGTCCCAGATAGATCAACCCGGTCAACAAATGTCAAATAAATAAGTAAATAAACTTCTCTGAGACTGCCTGGACTGCTGATAAACCTTTGCTGAGTTACTGTTAAAGCAGTTATAAGGGAACACTGCTGTGTTGGAGGTGGGGGAAAACACCACATGTTCTGCTGGGATACACAGTAGTCCAAATATCATGTAACCCCTCTGTTTAACATCTCCCTTGACTGATGTAGTGAATATTCCATGCATGAGGCCTAGTGAATATTAAAGGACACATGATAGTGGAATGGGTATGTGTAGTCCCATGTGGATGTTACCTCTGTCCAAATAGCCCAATATATTTACTTGCATAAATGTAGCAAATCCATACATAGAATGCCATATCATAATAATTCTTACAAGTACATTGTAGGGTAGAGACTTACCTTGCGAATGTAGCAGTTGACAGAACTGTAGTTCAGGGCTGACTCAGTAGAAGTGCTGTATATTGCTGGCCCTCACCTCAGGGGTGAGGGGAAAAGATATGTGCTCACCGGCATGTGTAGAATGGCATCCAGGAACTGGTGGAGTATCTGGATCCAGATTCCTGTAACATCCCTATCATATCCCCAGTTGGTCTTTGAAAAGTACCTGTAGTTAGTATCCTAAGGGCTACACATACCTTTGTTTCCAATGGGATGGGTTCCCCTCTGTTGGCTCTGGGTCTGAGTTGAGGCCGGCAGAACTCAGTGAGTTCTTATAGTATGTTCCTGCCCACCCCATAGCACTCTACAATCTCCAGCTCATGTAGCTCCTGGAAGGTTACCTGGGCCTGAACACTCTTCTCCTTCTCTGTCTAGGCCTATTGTCAGCAGCAGCAGCAGCAGCATTGACTTCAGCATCTAGCACATGCAGATGTAGCAGACCTGCAGCAGCCGCTAGCATTATCTCAGTTAAAATTCTCAAGTTTATACTCCAATGGTCCAGAGTATTGGGAGAAAATCAGAATGTAGGGTGTATGCATACTTTATACAGCTCTGCTGTAGGTCCAAAATGTGTGCTTGGCTAACTATGATGCATTCCACCTGCCTACAATATAACATTATTTAATGGCCTTATTTCAGTGCATGACACCAAGCACAGTGCCGTGTTGCTCAGCATACCTTATACAAAGGTCAAAATTAATAATTGAATACATCCGGTTTTAAGGACTTGCTGCCTGCATCATCACAGGCCCCTGGGTGGTCTTTCTGTGTGAACAGACTCAGACAGGTGGTGTGCCAAACACATGCACCTAAGCTTAAAAGAGCCTAGAACTGACAGGACATACTCCCTGATGTCAGCCACATCCTGTGTGAACATCAACATGGCCTAAGAACCTACATGAAGAGGATATGCAACACGATTACTCCTTTCTGCTATTGAATAAATCCATCTCATTTGCATACGCATCCATGCTGACAGCCTGGAAACTACACACTTCATAGTACTTTCACCTTATCAACAGCAGCAACTAACCACTGTAGGGACCCAGCGCAAGGTCCCATAATACATTTCTGCCACATATCTATTTTTTCCTATATTTTTTTTCTATTAAGCATGTTTGTGCACTGCGACGCATAGAGCAAACATGCCTAGATTATTAAAAATAAATTACTAATTTAACTTATTCCCTTACTCTTTCTGACATCCAGAATAATAGTTTTGCTCATATAGGTATGTAGTATAACATTTTCAAGGGATTTATGTCCACATTTCTACACTTTTATATCCCCTTTTGTCTGTCTAGACTACTGTATGTGGAATTTTTCTACGTACACTATGAAAACTGACAGAGTCTGAACAGATGTCTTTCTGCTTGTTGGATCACTCTACCTGCCTCATTTGCATGATTCACCTGCTTATGAGGCGATTTATATGCCACGGAATTTTCCCCGTTTGCAAGTCAGTGTGCGCAGCTCAGCAGTGTTTACTGAATCTCAATATGTTTGCACCCATGTAAGCATTGCAGTGCGATGCCTACATGAAAAAAAATCACGTAGGCTTTACTGAATTCCTCGTGATAAGCATTCAACTTAGAAGTCATAATTTTATCAGTATGTGGTTATCAGCATGATAAAAAGCCACATCCATTTCTTAGTGGTGCATGTAGGAAGTGTGGACAGACCAACTATTTTTCTAGGTAATAAGTCAAGGAAAAACAGCACAAAAATGTTCTGCAAGAAACTGATGCAAACAAAATTAATGGTCATGCAAATTTTAATGTGTCCAATTCCCTGACCGAGTCTTACAAAGCAGAACATGATCCATTTGTGCATGTAGCTGATATACATGCTGAGACAATGTGTGCAGCTCCTTCACTGAGCTCAGAACAGCAGCAGTGTTGTCAGTGTAAAAAACAAATCACTGGACTGAAAAGCTTCATATAAATTAGACTTTTATCACATTTTAGCTGATACTCCATTTAATATAGCGTCATCACTTAAAGTGAATTCAGGAAGCATGGATTGAGATGATTGCTGCTGCTTAATTACATAACTCCAAACAAGCCACTGGGTGACATAAAGCTGCTGTGTCTATAAATGCAAAGCATTCAGTTCATTGTTATAAGTTGTATCACTTTAGCAGGTACTTGTGAGATAAGGTAAAATGAATTTGTAGTCTGCAGATGCAGCATCAGTACAGCAGAGGGCGCAGTGCAGTGATATCATAGTGTGGCTGAGAAAGGTATTCATTCAATGTAGAATATAATGAAAATAAAATCACACAGGTCTTTCACCTTCACAATTATTTATGGGGAGAAGTGTGAAAAAATGTTGCCTGAATTTTCAGTTCAATTTCAGCAGGAGAAAACAAACATGCAATCTGCATGTATGGAAGCTCATCAGAAGTAGACATAACTATGGGGAATAATTCAATTGGATGACTGCTATATCTGTGAGTGCAGTTACTGCAAATGAATATTAATGAAGACCACTTTCAGCAAATAGTCAACCTGCAATTTTCCCTACAATTGTGTGACCATGCAGTTAGTATATGAATGTTGAGGTTTGGGCGGGGGGGGCTTATACCATTAAATAAATAAGTTAATAGAAGGTTTGTTTACCACTGAACGTGTTTTTCAGAGATATGGATTTGGAGTGCTATCACTCACTGGAACCTACACTGGTGAGCCAACATGGATCCAAAATTATGACTCATCAGCTAATACATAACTATGCTAATGTCTAGAGTGACAGATAGAAGCAAATTAAAGCTATTGTAATCATACCTCTCAATCTCTTACTGCAAGAAATCTGGACAAAGCCTGACAAAATGGGTGGACAAAGGCCCACATATAAGGACAGATTTTAAATATTGCTCTTATAAACTTAGAAAGTTGCTAAAATAACAGGGTTTGTGTTAGCATACATTATCCGATGTATTTGAAGCCTGAAAGTCAAATGTATGTATGCCATTAATTGCTGACTTCAATCCTCAGATCATCCCAGTGATTTGCCAGAAAACCACAAATTTTATGAGGAACATACCAAAAATATGAGGTGAAAATCTGGACAGTTGAGAGGTATGATTGTAACTGGTCATGCAAATACATCAGGATCCTACATTGTCATGACAAAAGGTTTGATATCTACAGCTATTACACACCTACCTTGAATTTAGCCAACTTTTTGAGGTTATTACTGAAAACAGACACCTGTGGCAAAGCAGTTGTATTTCAGAATCAACAATAATAACAGTAATGGATATATTGTACAGAAAGAGATGGCTTGTAGTATGTAACATTTAATGCATCTTTTTACAGAAATTGATTGTGGTCATCTTATCAAGTTCTATTGTATGTTAGTTTCATAGAATTTGGGTTGTGACTAATCAGTATCAGGTGCAAACTTTGAAAATTAACAAAATTTGCCTTCACTGTTATTTTGGTAACAGAAATTCTTCTCAAAACCTGACATTTGTCAGAAATTCTGACTGAACTGTCTTCATTGTTGTTTCATACAAGACTAACTGGCTGGTAGTACTGGCATTTAATTTCGGCTCAGATTATAATGCAGCATTTTCCAACACATTACATTACTCTTACTACATTATAATTTCCTGACATTATATTTGCCTATACAGTTATGAATTAAAATGAGTACATGCATTGCTTTATATTAACCTGCTTATGTTTTTTAGAAACAGAGACATGAGTAGTCTAGGCCATGTTATATAAACTTTGTAATCTTCTTCTTCTTTCGGCTTTTTCCCGGTTAGGGGTCGCCACAGCGGATCACCTTGTCCGCACATTGAATGGCAGTGGAGTTTTACGGTGTCGAGTTGCCAGCCCGGCGCCCAACCTTCCACAGAAGGCACACTCACACGCACACCTAGGGCCAATTTAGAGTGCCCAATCCACCTGCAGCATGTCTTTGGGATGTGGGAGGAAACTGGAGCACCCGGAGGAAACCCACGCGACCACAGGGAGGACATGCAGACTCCGCACAGGAGGCATCCCAGCTGAGGATCGAACCAGAGAACCTCTTGCTGTGAGGTGGCAATGCTAACCACTGCACACCATGGCCGCCCATGTTATATAAACTTTGTAATGCTGTGTGCATATTACAAAGAATTCCTAGAAAGCAATTTTTATGAACTCTGCACATAATATTAGGCCTTCAGTATGTTAACTATTTTGTTTTAACTCCTTGATCTGCTACACAAACTAGTTTATCTTTGCTTTATGCTAATGTGATATATGTAATCAGCTGTAGTACACCTTATTTTGCTCTATGTAGCCCAAGGCTGTCTCCTAAATGGGTCTTCTGGGATCAGCCCGCTGCCCTAATCAACAAACAAACAATAAATAAACATATTTCTTAACCTTTTAGATATAGCTAAACATTTCAAAGCTTTGGATCTCACTCACACTGCTGGGCTGAAAGTTGACACATGGAGTTTTTTTAATATCCCAGAGGCAGAAAGCTTGTTTTTTTTTTTTTTTTGTAGCATTCACACACAATAATATTAGAGCTATTTTTTACAGTTTTACTTAGAGATTCTTTTTTCATTTTTCATGCACTGTGGTGGTGGTGCTGCGGTAGCATTGTTGCCTCACAGTAAGATGCTGTCCGGTTCGATTCTCAGCTAGAGCATCTTCTGCGTGGAGACATGCGTGAATGGGCATACCTTCGTTGAAGGTTGTGCATCAGGGCTGGTAACTCGGCACGTAAAAATCAACTACCAATCATTAGTGGACTGGAGTTCTGCTGTGGCGACCCCTAACCGGGGAAAAAGCCGAAAGACTTACTTACTATATTTGAGGCTTTCATATCAAGACTAACATATTAGGGTAGCCACAGTGGTGCAGCAGTTAGTGTTGTCACCTCACAGCAAGAGGTTATCTGGCTCGATGCTGAGGTGCCTTCTGTGCTGAGTCTGTATGTCCTCCCTGTGGACACGTGGGTTTCCTCTGGCTGCTCTGGTTTCCTCCCACATCCCAAAGACATGCTGTAGGTGGATTGGCCACTCTAAATTGTCCCTAGGCATGCTTGCATGTGTGTGCCTTCTGTGGAATGTTGGACACCGGGCTGGCAACTTGCCACAGTAAAACTCCACTGCAAATCATGAGCAGACAGATGATCTGCTGTCGCAAACCTTACCTGGGAAAGCCGAAAGAAGAAGAAGATATCAAGACTAACATATTAGAGGATATCACTCATAATGCAGGTAGCATATGTAGAAAAAACAGATAAAAAATAAATTAAATTAATAAAGTAGTTCATAGGTTCATACTAGGCTATCTGCCCTAGGGCATTTATAAGCCTAGCCAGAGTGTCTGTGGCTTTCGCCACCCATTTTTAAATGAATTTTGCTATGCCCTTTTTCGAGGTTAATATACTGTGCCTCTGTCTAACAGTGACACAGAAGTGATACCCAGGGTAAACCTACTATCTCCCATCCACTCATCAAGATTCCTCTTGAAGAGAGTCAATGAGGGACTCTGCCTAACCTGGACTGGGATTTTATTCCAGAGTGAAGGGAGCCTCTGGGTTATGAATCTGTTCCTCCAGCATGTCCTATTTATTTCAGTGCTGAGGTTCAAGTCTTTCGAGCACGTAGCTCGATGGGATTTTGATTTTCTGAGGTGCAGCATGTCCATTAATTCCGGGTTGGACATGGCTTTATACGTCAGGCACAGATCGCCTCTGAGCAGGCGATATGCCACTGAGTAGAGCTGGAGTTTTTTTAACCGGGCAGCATATGGCATCTGTTTGAGCCCTTTGGTCCTCTTGATGAGGTACTTTTGGGGTCTTTCCAGTTGCTGCAGGTGTCTGGTAAGGTACATCCCAAAAGGGGCATTGTACTCAATTATGGGCCTGATGAGGGATGAGTAAAGAGGCACGATGACCTCCCCTGATCTAGATGTGAATCCATTCATGATTAGGTGGGCTATATAAAATGTTTTTCTAACTACTTTGGCCACGTGGTTGTCAAATGAGAGATTGCTATCAACTTGGGTCCCCAGGTCCCTAATGACTTCTTCTGTACTTAATGGATTACCACCTATGTGGTAATTTGTGGGCACTTTGTTTTTGCCAAAGGGGATGACTATACACTTTTTGGCGTTTAGCTTGAGGCCATGGCTCTGGCACCAGTTGTCTGTTTCTATGAGGCCCTTTTGGAGGATGCTTGTGTCGGCTGGAGAGTCGATTATAGTGCCCAGTTTGTAGTCATCTGCGAACTTGGTCAACCACAGTCCTTCCGTGTTGGCCTGTACCTCCGAGAAATATATACCGAACAGGAGAGGTCCCAGGACTGAGCCTTGTGGGATGCCACTTGTAACTGGTTTGGAGTCTGACATGGCTCCAGCAATACTAACCATGTGGGTTCTGTCCTTGAGCCAGTTTGCAACCCATCTAGTGACATAGGGGTTTATATTTAAGCTGGTGAGCTTATCTATAATGCCCGAGTGGGGTATTGTATCGAAGGATTTTGCGGGGTCCAGGTAGGCTGTGTGGACCACCTTCCCCTCGTCAATGGCCTTGGTGACTGTTTCAAAGAAATTGACCAGGTTTAAGAGGCAGGATCTGCCCTTAACAAAGCCGAACTGGGTAGGATCCAGTGTCTGTAGGTCCCCAATATCTTTTTTTATGAGGTCCATGATGATCCTTTCCATAGCTTTGCAGACCAAGCTAGTCAGGCTTATGGGGCGATAGTTTCCGGGATCCGTTGAGGCACCACCTTTGTGGAGAGGGACCACTGTTGCTGTACGCCACTCTTTGGGTACATATCCTGTGGTAAGGCTGAGATTGAACAGTAGTTTTATGTTTGGGTTTAGCTCTTCTTGGAGTTCATGTAGGACACAGCCCGGGACACCGTCTGGTCCCATTGATGCTGTGTTTTTTGCTTTGGAGAGGGCGGCTCTTATCTGAGCATCTGAGATGTCAGGGGGGCAGCACTCTGCTGGGATAGATGTTTGCCCTTTTGGTGGGGAGGGGGGGAGAAGTTTGCGCTGAACCTGTCAGCTAGGATGTTGGCAATGTCTGTGGGTTCCGTGTATTTTTTGTCATTTTGGACTAATTCTGAGCATATCTGGGAATTCCCACCCAGGTTCCTAACATAACTAAAGAAAGCCTTGTGATTATCCTTAGTGTCCTGTGCAATTTTTCTCTCGAAGCTGGCCTTAGACGATTTTATGAGTGCCCATAGTTTTTTGCTAACACTGATCAGAGATGCCTTCCCTTTTTGGGATTTTGCTCTATCGTAGTAGCTTTCTCCTTCTATTGTATAGTTTGTTTATGGCTGGGGTCCACCAGACAGGACGTCTGCCTCTGGAGGATTGGGTCTTGGTTTTATTTGGGATTGCATGATCCATGCATTCCTGAATGTGTTCATAGAATGCGTTTATAAAGGATTCTGCGGTCTGGGCCGTATTTTCCACAGGCCCGGGGCTTTGAAGGATTCCACCTCGGTTTTGAGGAGTGTGAAATTTGCTTTAGAGAAGTTTTTCACTGTGGTTTTCTGGGCAGGGGGTGGGGTCGGGATGTGAATATCCAGTGAGATTAGTTTATGGTCTGATCTTACCAGTGAGGGATACACTTCTGGTCTGGAGCATAGAGTCCCCATGTTGGTGATGATCAGGTCCAGTATGTTTTCCCCTCTTGTGGGAGTGGTAACAAGTTGTTCCATAGCATTTGAGTTTATAAATTCTAGGAACCTTTGAGCTAGGGTGTTGGAGCTAGAGTAATGCTCCCAGTCTATGTTTGGGTAGTTGAAGTCGCCCAATATAATGGTGTTTGGAGAGACCTTCATATTTTCCAGTATTCTCAGGAAGGCCGAGTGGGGTTCCTGGGTTTGGAAGGGTGGTCTGTAGCAGGCTATAAACTGGAAGGCAGTTTTACCCACTGTTAGTTGCACATGGATAGTCTCTGATGCTTCGTGCTGTGCCACCAATCTGGAGGTGTGGGTATCTTTGACGAATATTGATACTCCCCCTCCTTTTCTGGTTCGGTCCAAGTTTTGGGGTCGAAAAGCATGGTATGAGGTATAACCTGGTAGTGCTGGGGTGCTCTCGGGATCCTTGAACCAGGTTTCTCTTACTGCACAGATATCAATGTTCTCCATGCTAAGGAGAGTTTCGAGTGCATGCATCTTGAGGTTTAGACTTCTGGCGTTGAGTAGCATTACTCTTAGTTTCTTATCCCTTGTGATACCTATGGAGGTGGGTTTGTCTTTTGAGCCTTGCCTAAAAAAGGCATTATGGGGGTGGCAAGAGCCTTTGCCAATATCCGAAAGCCCAGGGGTGACAGGTGCAAACCGTCCCTAGCGAAGCATCGTGGCCTGTCGAGCATGTCATCCCAGGCTGACAGGCATTGGATCCCCTTTGAATGACACCAATACTTAAGCCAGTTGTTGAAATTGATCATTTTGTCTTCATATTGTGGCATCATTCTTGGTGAGGGTAAGATACTACTCAAGGTCAGGGTCATACTGGCCTGGGCCACATGCTCAGAGAGCTCCTCTATGTCTCTTTTCATGTAGTCCAGGGAGGTACATCTCAGGTCATTCACACCAGCATGGACAATGACTGAGTCATATTTGTACTTGCCTTGGAGTGACCTGAGTGCTTGTGTTATGTGGCGGATCCTAGCGCCCGACAAGCAGCTCACCATGACCTTCTCCTTGTTCAGCCTGGTGAGCGGGACGTCAGTGTGCCTGACGATAGAGTCACCTATTACAAGTGTATCTGGTGTGTTGTTTAGCCTTAAGGGCTATGACTGTTCAGCACACTGGCTTTGTGAGCTATGTGTTGCACGTGTTTTGTTTTGGGGTAGCGGTTGCTTGGGTGTCTGCTTTGGAGGTCTCTGCTGCTTAGGCAGATTTTTATTTAGAGCCTCCGAGTATGTTTTTGTGTGTTTATGTGTTTGGTTTGCTGTCGTGGTAGGTCTATGTGAGACTGGAGTTGTAGTGAGTGTGGTTTCCTTCTCCTCCTGACAGGTTCCACCAGTACTGAGTTGAGAGAGCTTAGCCTCCAGTTTGGCTATATGGTTGCATCTCTCACATGTGTTGGAATTTGTTGGGAGAAGGAGAGGTTTGTCTGTGTACCTGAGGCAGTTGTAGCATTGCCTCAAGATTCCCAGATTCACCAGCTGGACCAGAGAGGAGATGGACAACTGACCTTTGGACATGCTAGAATAGTACTGGGAATTCCTTTATAACTGAAAAAAAAAGGGCCAATGGGGAACAAGGTACTCAAGGGGAGTTTGTGAGGGTGTAGCGCTTTTAATTTTTTAGTGCTGACTTATATAATTGCTTTAGTGAGCAAGTGCCAGGTAACTTAAATGCAATGTGTTACAGGTAACTTAAATGCAAAAATGACAAACAGTAACTTTCTTTCAAGTGAAACAAGGAAATAAGTACAGTAAGCAATGCAGATGTCACTAGGGATCCACAGAAGCACTGAAAAGCCGCGTTTTAGGTGGAATTAGCGTTTCAGGGAAATAACAAGCAAACAAGCATACAAACAAAGCTAGATTCAGCAGGCCTGGATCTAGTCTATGCTACAGCAAACAAGGTGTACCAATTCCAGTAAGAAACAGTTCAAATATGCAGGCACTATAAGCCTTTAACCAGAAATTCCCAGCTCAGAAGGGCAGAGTCCAGCCTCTCCTCCCACAAGAGTGCAGACCATGAACCTTCTTAATGTAAAATAACTGGCCTGAAGCCCAAGTGCTTAAACCAGAACTAATACACTTTTAGAATAATAGACACTGAACCCTCAATCAGCAGTTCCCAACTTAGAAGGATGTAAGCTACCTGTCCTGCCACCACAGTGCAGGCCACAAACCTTCCTAATGTAAAACAACTGGTCTGAGCCCAAGTGCTTAATCCAAAAGACTTAGAATGATAGCTACACTTTAATCAAGTTACTACCAAGCAGTAATAAATACAATTGAATACTTTAAAGAATGCTTGGATTAGTGCTCAAGTTATACAAACAAAGCTAGATTCAGCAGGCCTGGATCTAGTCTATGCTACAGCAAACAAGGTGTACCAATTTAGTAAGAAGCAGTACAAATATGCAGACACTATAAGCCTCTAACCAGAAATTCCCAGCTCAGAAGGGCAGAGTCCAGCCTCTCCTCCCACAAGAGTGCAGACCACGAACCTTCTTAATGTAAAATAACTGGCCTGAAGCCCAAGTGCTTAAACCTGGACTAATAAACTTTTAGAATAACAGACACTGAGCCCTCAATCAGCAGTTCCCAACTTAGAAGGATGTAAGCTACCTGTCCTGCCACCACAGTGCAGGCCACAAACCTTCCTAATGTAAAACAACTGGTCTGAGCCCAAGTGCTTAATCCAAAAGACTTAGAATGATAGCTACACTTTAATCAAGTTACTACCAAGCAGTAATAAATACAACTGAATACTTTAAAGAATGCCTGGATTAGTGCTCAAGTTATACAAACAAAACTAGATTCAGCAGGCCTGGATCTAGTCTATGCTACAGCAAACAAGGTGTACCAATTTAGTAAGAAGCAGTACAAATATGCAGGCACTATAAGCCTTTAACCAGAAATTCCCAGCTCAGAAGGGCAGAGTCCAGCCTCTCCTCCCACAAGAGTGCAGACCACGAACCTTCTTAATGTAAAATAACTGGCCTGAAGCCCAAGTTCTTAAACCAGAATTGATACACTTTTAGAATAACAGACATTGAGCCCTCAATCAGCAGTTCCCAACTTAGAAGGATAAAAGTTTAACTAGAAAAGAAAAAACAGCAAATGCACTGTGTGCAAAATTCCGTCTCTGTGTCTTGGAAATTCACCTCTATTCAATGCTCATAACAGTCCACAACACCTTCAATGAAACCAGGTAGAAGTGAATAAAAGTTTATTGTAATGCCAACAAACAAAGAATGGTTAAGCGCTTTCACTTGAATAAAACAAGCTTCCTCAGAACACCATAGCTTGCATCACAGTTGTTTAAATAACTTTTTTGGCGCCAAAATTCAGTTTGAAATTTTAAAGCTATATACACATCCTATAACCATTGTTCTCTGTTCATAAAATCTTAAATAATATTCATATTATTTCTAAAATCAATGTTACATATAATATATATTGATAAAATGAACAAGTTAAAAAACTGAAAAAATGTTAACAAAGACATTTAAATCTAGATCATATCAAAACATGTTTGAAAAACATATAACAATGTACCTTATAAATAGTTCATTTTAAGGCCAGTAGTGGTTTGACAGATATAGTGTCATTTAAACCTGGTATAGTCAAAGCATCCGTGTATATTTGCCACCAAAATTCTTTATATAATAATAAATTATTAAAGTCACCTCCTCTGTTATTGGTGTGCACAATGTCCACTATACCAAAATTAAAATAATGTTTGTCACCATGTTGTTTAATATGTTTGTACAAAGCATTTTTTTCATCCTTCCTTCTGATGCTATAAAGGTGAGAATATATACGTTTATTTAAACTCCTTTGAGTCTTACCTATATAGAATCCTGAACATGTTCTACAGATGGCAATATACACCACCATTTTAGTTGTACAGTTGCCCCCACAGAATTTAATTCTAGTGTGTTTGTAATTATACAATTTCACACTGTCTCCCTGAAATATGGTGTGACATTGTTTACATGCCCCACATTTTGCAGTTTTCATGTATTCTGTCTTCTTAATAAAGATACCCTTCTCTAAAATGGATTTTATGTTGGCCCCTACCTTGTAAACAAACCTTGGGCATTCACCTAATGTGGGTGCTATATCTTGATCAGCAGATATTATATGCCAGTTATTCATCAGAATCTTCTTGACTTTACCTGAATATATGCCAAATTCCAAAATGCAAGATTTACCAAAACTGCAAGTTTCAGACTTCATATCATGCAATATATCCACAGTAGAAACAGTAGCTGTCCTATATTTTTCACCCAACAAAGGCTTGTACTGGTTACCCCATTTCCTCACAACATAATTACTTACATTTTCCATGACTTTAACGTCATACCCTCTGTCCTTGAATAAGGACGTTATAAATTTCACCTCATCCAACATGTCCTCATACCGTGAGGTCATCCTAACTGCTCTAATAAGCTGACCCTTATATATATTCGTGAATTGTTTCTTCGGATGGTAGCTAGAATATTCCAAATAACTATTCAAAAAAGTGTTCTTTCTATAAATTTTGGATTTAAACTCATCCCCTGTTTTTGACACAAATGTGTCTAAATAAGCCACACCTTTGTGACTACTAGAGGAGGTAAATTTTAAAAAATTACTGCTACTGTTAATGTATTGTAAAAATAATGCTAGCTGTTGTTCTCCACCAATCCATATCAAATATAAATCATCAAGGTATCTGACGTAATATTTTATGTATGTCATAAAGTGACTATCTAAAATAGTCCTCTCTTCCCATTCAAGCATGACCAAGTTGACGTATATGGGAGCACAAGCTGCTCCCATAGCTACGCCTTTGGTCTGCTTGTAATATTCTCCCTCAAATATAATGTAATTGTGCTCGAGAACCAGGGACATCATATCCGTGAGAAGACAGATGGTGTCCCATTGGATAGCTGTATGTTTTCTTATACTTGTAGCAAAAGCTGATAGACCATCTTCTTTGGGTATACAAGAAAATAAGTCTATGACATCAATAGTCACAAATATCAGATCTGAACTAGATAGGTAAATAGGATACTGTTTCAGAAAATCCCATGAGTCCTTAGCTATATGTGGAATAGTGGCGTATATGTGTTTCAAGTAGCTATCAATAACCTTACCTATATTGAACGTCTTAGACCTACTCCCTGATATAATGGGTCTAAAGGGCGGTTCATCTATATTCTTGTGAATTTTAGGAATACCCACTATAGAAGCTAATGCAGGATGTTCAACCTTGATATAAGTATAGATGTCATTATTGATCCTGTTATCTAGTAAGTATTCTTCAATACATGTAATTTTTCTATACCCTATGTTGATCTCATTCAAGGACAACATAGAATAATTTCCAGAATTGTGTAGTAATTCATGTATCTTACAAGTGTATAAAAAACTGTCATAGATGACTATGCCCCCCCCCCCCTTTATCTGGTTTCATGATTCTGATGTTACTAGCACATCTTAATTCATGTAGTATCCTGCTCTCTTCTTTTGTTAGATTGGAACTAATCAAAAAGAAAAGTACATATATACCCCCCATGCACCCCACCATTTCTATCTTTGATAAAGTAGTGACTAAACAGATTTACAAGTTGGATAGACAAATCGATGGACATCAGATCAGTTCCAGTTTAACAAAAGAAGAGAGCAGGATACTACAGGAATTAAGATGTGCTAGTAACATCAGGATCATGAAACCAGATAAGGGGGGGGGGCGCAGTCATCTATGACAGTTTTTTATACACTTGTAAGATACATGAATTACTACACAATTCTGGAAATTATTCTATGTTGTCCTTGAATGAGATCAATATAGGGTATAGAAAAATAGACACATGTATTGAAGAATACTTACTAGATAACAGGATCAATAATGACATCTATACTTATATCAAGGTTGAACATCCTGTATTAGCTTCTATAGTGGGTATTCCTAAAATTCACAAGAATATAGATGAACCGCCCTTTAGACCCATTATATCAGGGAGTAGGTCTAAGACGTTCAATATAGGTAAGGTTATTGATAGCTACTTGAAACACATATACGCCACTATTCCACATATAGCTAAGGACTCATGGGATTTTCTGAAACAGTATCCTATTTACCTATCTAGTTCAGATCTGATATTTGTGACTATTGATGTCATAGACTTATTTTCTTGTATACCCAAAGAAGATGGTCTATCAGCTTTTGCTATGAGTATAAGAAAACATACAGATATCCAATGGGACACCATCTGTCTTCTCACAGATATGATGTCCCTGGTTTTCGAGCACAATTACATTATATTTGAGGGAGAATATTACAAGCAGACCAAAGGCGTAGCTATGGGAGCAGCTTGTGCTCCCATATACGCCAACTTGGTCATGCTTGAATGGGAAGAGAGGACTATTTTAGATAGTCACTTTATGACATACATAAAATATTACGTCAGATACCTTGATGATTTATATTTGATTTGGGATGGTGGAGAACAACAGCTAGCATTATTTTTACAATACATTAACAGTAGCAGTAATTTTTTAAAATTTACCTCCTCTAGTAGTCACGAAGGTGTGGCTTATTTAGACACATTTGTGTCAAAAACGGGATGAGTTTAAATCCAAAATTTATAGACAGAACACTTTTTCGAATAGTTATTTGGAATATTCTAGCTACCATCCGAAGAAACAATTCACAAATATATATAAGGGTCAGCTTATTAGAGCAGTTAGGATGACCTCACGGTATGAGGACATGTTGGATGAGGTGAAATTTATAACGTCCTTATTCAAGGACAGAGGGTATGACGTTAAAGTCATGGAAAATGTAAGTAATTATGTTGTGAGGAAATGGGGTAACCAGTACAAGCCTTTGTTGGGTGAAAAATATAGGACAGCTACTGTTTCTACTGTGGATATATTGCATGATATGAAGTCTGAAACTTGCAGTTTTGGTAAATCTTGCATTTTGGAATTTGGCATATATTCAGGTAAAGTCAAGAAGATTCTGATGAATAACTGGCATATAATATCTGCTGATCAAGATATAGCACCCACATTAGGTGAATGCCCAAGGTTTGTTTACAAGGTAGGGGCCAACATAAAATCCATTTTAGAGAAGGGTATCTTTATTAAGAAGACAGAATACATGAAAACTGCAAAATGTGGGGCATGTAAACAATGTCACACCATATTTCAGGGAGACAGTGTGAAATTGTATAATTACAAACACACTAAAATTAAATTCTGTGGGGGCAACTGTACAACTAAAATGGTGGTGTATATTGCCATCTGTAGAACATGTTCAGGATTCTATATAGGTAAGACTCAAAGGAGTTTAAATAAACGTATATATTCTCACCGGTTTACCTTTAAATAGGCGATTGCACTTTGTCGAACGGCCACTTCTTCAACATGTTTTGCGTGAACCGAAACCGCGAAAATGTTTACATGTCGAAAAACATTCGACGTTCGAGATTACCGGCCGCATAGCACCTCCGCACCCATGCTACCATGGGTCAAAAAGGGGCGAGGATTTGTCGTTCGCACATTCGGAATTCGACTTCGGTGACGATCGCATTTCGGCCTTCGCGCAAGTCGAGTCGCCCATATCAGGATCCGCATTATAAAGGTAAACCATTCTCACCTTTATAGCATCAGAAGGAAGGATGAAAAAAATGCTTTGTACAAACATATTAAACAACATGGTGACAAACATTATTTTAATTTTGGTATAGTGGACATTGTGCACACCAATAACAGAGGAGGTGACTTTAATAATTTATTATTATATAAAGAATTTTGGTGGCAAATATACACTGATGCTTCGACTATACCAGGTTTAAATGACATTATATCTGTCAAACCACTACTGGCCTTAAAATGAACTATTTATAAGGTACATTGTTATATGTTTTTCAAACATGTTTTGATATGATCTAGATTTAAATGTCTTTGTTAAAATTTTTTCAGTTTTTTAACTTGTTCATTTTATCAATATATATTATATGTAACATTGATTTTAGAAATAATATGAATATTATTTAAGATTTTATGAACAGAGAACAATGGTTATAGGATGTGTGTATAGCTTTAAAATTTCAAACTGAATTTTGGCGCCAAAAAAGTTATTTAAACAACTGTGATGCAAGCTATGGTGTTCTGAGGAAGCTTGTTTTATTCAAGTGAAAGCGCTTAACCATTCTTTGTTTGTTGGCATTACAATAAACTTTTATTCACTTCTACCTGGTTTCATTGAAGGTGTTGTGGACTGTTATGAGCATTGAATAGAGGTGAATTTCCAAGACACAGAGACGGAATTTTGCACACAGTGCATTTGCTGTTTTTTCTTTTCTAGTTGAACTTTTGTGGTTGTTGCACTGTTTGCTTCAGTTGAGTTCCAACTTAGAAGGATGTAAGCTACCTGTCCTGCCACTACAGTGCAGACCACAAACCCTCTCAGTGCAAAACAACTGGTCCGAAGCCCAAGTGTTTAAACCAAAAGGCTTAGAATGAGTTACACCAAGCAGTAATAAATACAATTGAGTACTTTTAAGATGACGCAAAAGCAAAATAAAGTAGGAAGAAACACATATGCAGTAAAAGCAAATCATTTTTTTTTTTTTTTTTTTTTTGAGTGAGCAAATGAGATGGGCCCAGGAGGAGTATCCAAGTGCAAATTTACAAGAGGGGCGGGCAGTTTCAAAGCCACCAAGATTAACACCAAGACAAAAACAGGGAGGGTGGGCGAGGACCTACTGAAAAACAGTCAACTTCCAGCTAGATATTGTTCAATGCAACACAAGCAAATTACTTTAAAAAGTGCAGATAAAAGTTACTTAGCTACACTTATGCGTTCAGTTGATATCATGCAGGTCTTAACCGGCCAAAGCTCACAATTTAAACAGAAGATAATTCACTGTACCACTTGTATAAGACAGAAACTGAATAACAATGAAGGAAACTACCCCCACCTATTACTGGCTATGCAGAACATCCATTCTTAGCAATCCAAACCTCTTTATGAAAATAATTCAGTTATAATGTAAGGAAGAAACTGATTATTTGTAACTCAGACATCCCATATGGATCAGAAGAGGAAGCACAAGGAAAAAGAGCTTGTAATCAAATGTTCAAAGAAAAAGGAGAGCAAGTACACTTAATACTGGTATTTATACTAAGACTTTATTATTGAACATTAGTAAAAATAATTAAAAGTCCACCCATATGATGTATAAAAAAATGATTACATTCATACATGTATCTGGCTATATTTTAGCTTGTTAAATTTTACATATATATAATAAAATGTCATGAGCATTAAAAAGGTCAGCGTTAGACTGGGGAACTCAACATATGCTATAATTGCCTATCTGTGAGCTAATGATCTGATAAGCTGCATGGAATTCATAACAAAATGCAAATTATACTCTGGTTGACCTGCAAGTCAGCAGAACATGATAGCTTTTCGTTATTACTAGTTGCTGTACTATAAAGCAGCACACAGATATATATTACCCACCTGACCACAAGGTGGCACTCTTCCACATCAGTTATCCATATGCACGATAGGTCAGATCACAACAGGACTTCAATATATTAGCGCACTGGCCTCAACATGCCCTTAACACTGTGCACTTTACGTATTAATGAGAGCTCATTACTGGCTGCGTTTATAAATTATGTAAGTGTTATGAAAGTAAGCCTTTTTACAGCAGCAGATAGTACAGTACTCTGTTATTTTTTATAGTTTCATTTTCTGGTATTATAGTACTGTACAAGCCAGTCTAACCTGTGAGCCTCCTGTGAGATATTACCTGCAGTGCTATGCTACACAGTCCTGCTTCTACAGTTTGTCTGGCTGTATACCTTCTCAGGGATACTTGGGACTTGTATCATGTCTTCCAGAACATTCCTTTTGCTATGGCTAGCAGGTACATCTTGGGAATAATTTTCAGCCTGCCCTAATTAGGGAAGTAGAGTAAATTATTTGCAGTAATCTCCTCTCAATCTTCTTATCTGCAATGAGTGTTTAGTTACCCACTGGAATTTAAAGCAAAATGAATTATCAGGAGATGAAAAAGGGAAACATTCTGGATCTCATCTTTCACAGCTCCATATCAGATCAAGTCAGCCATTTCATAATATACAGTATTATGGACACTACTAATCAGAGACACATGTCTAAAGCTATGAAAGTATGTGCTGTGCTTACATGTCAAGGAGAAGCTCCCATAGTAAAAGCACAAAGGCAGTTACTATGGAGAAATGTGAAAGCCTGTATAACTCAACACGATGCAAAATGTACTATAAAGTGTTCCAGGTGTATACATGGAAAAAATGATAAAATGATACTTTATACCAAGGAAAACCTTAGCATTATAGGTCCTATGGTCTCACATTATTTTAACTGTGTACTCATTCCATCTCTCCAACAGATGTAACATTGTTCAAGGCCTGATGGATTTCTAATTCAACCAAACCATATGCTAAAAATAATCTGGCTCTATCTTTTTGAAAAGAAACAGCTTTAGATATGGTGTAACATGTAAGAGTTAATCTGCCAATATCCATATTCTTTCTGCAACTGTAAGTGTCTTGGGAATTCAGCTAGTCCTGCTTTTCCTATGCTTCTAGTCTGTTTTTTGGAAACAATACTCTACTATATTTTCTCCTTGTTGCACACATTATACCATCAGTTGGATGGCCCAAAGCCTTCTCACCTTTGCCAAGTCTGGACTCTTGGAAGCCTTTTACTATATAACTGATTGCACACATTGCTAGATTGCTACACTTTCTGTCTTGGCCACTAAGTGATCCAAGTCCAGCCCTACAGCAGATTTTACACTGTCTGTACTGACAGCTTTTTTGTCATACTTATTAAAGTGTATTATCGCTTTTTAATTTCTTACCTTTACTTGTACAATGGAATGTGGCACCAAACAGCATTTTTCCTCTTTGGGAATGTTCTTGTCCTTTGTTTACGTTACAAAATATTTGTAAAATTTGTGCTTTCCATACAGTCATTCTCTGCAGCATCATCAGAGAGGGAATGGAGGTGTATGCATAGACCTTAATTCATGCACCACCACTGACAGGCATCCACTAAAGTCTATGGATCCGCCTTATGCTATTTCCTGAGGTGATGACACTGGGAATACACTACATCTATTTGAACTATGGTTTGATAAAAAGCTTACAAAACATTTTATTAAAAAAATGTCCAAAATAGATAAGGAATGAATAGGATACAAATGCAATGAGGCACTTAACTCACCAGATGCAAAAATGTGCCTATGAATACTAATAAACACTTTATAATTTTCAATATGAAACAAAACAAGCAAGTTCTTGGAAGCCAAATAGCTGGAATACACAAAGAAAACTTACTCTAGCCGACTAAGAACAAAAAACAAACATTTTGCAGAAAAATTAAAACAGAAAGTAACAATTTCCTGAAATACAGCAATTTAATATAAAATAAACATTGGGGCCCAGGTTAGGGTATGTCCATGACAACTTGATGTAAACTCCATAATGTTTTCCAGTATATCTTGTGAACTAGGGAGACAGTTTATACAAACTGAAGTACTTAGTTATATGAAAGTGCTGTTGAGGAAATCTTCACTGAATTGTTGCCTAGAACTCTAGTAAATAAGGTAATGCTGTGAACAGTCATGCTTTATCTTTAAAATCCAACCCCAAATTTAAGATAAGGTGCTGTCATATTTACATTCTCCCCATGTGTCTCAGCAGGAGTTTGCCATACTGAAAACCTTCCTTTCCCCTGTATCACTACTCATCTACTTTATGTTAACAGCCCCATTGTCTTTGGTGATGGGACATCTTAACATAATACATGGCAACCAAAAAAAAATAATGTCACATGAAGCAGCATAATACAAAGTTAACGTTGTGGTTCTAATCTGTGGGTTACGCCGAGATTAATGGGTTTTTAAGCACTGATAGATTACTGCCTGTAAGGAATTTAACAACTGGGGTTGTATGATAAATATGGGTCTTGCTCTGCCTTGATGGCTTCAGCTCAACAACCACAGCTCTACACGAAATGGTTACCAACAAAGAGCTGACCAAATTATACACCCCCTGTCATTTTTAGCTGTAAATATATTTAGTAGCAGATTACTTTGTTTTTTTTTTGTTTGTTTTTTTTTTATTTTCTTTCTTTTCCTACATTGCAGTTACAAGCACTAACAATAAAACAGAACAGGACACCCTACAGTGTTAAATATGTGTACAGGAGCTCTGCTCTGTGCCTGCCTGCTGTCTCTTTTCCATTCCGAAACAATTAACTTAAACCTGACTAGTGCCATACACAGCTTGGATGCCAATATGTATCAACAAATTTAATTTTCTCTGTGAAACTAAGGGAATCTGTCAGTATTTCATTGGGAATGTTAGTTTGGCAGTTAGCATAAAGCATTAAGTCTCTGTCTCATTAACAAACTGCTTTCTGTAGTGAAGAGTACAGAGTTTGGCTCCTTTCACCTTCATTTACTTGCTGCGTGACTCAGCTACTGACTTAAGCAGACTGTCCTCTTGGGTCACCCCAAGAAAAGGGACACTTGTGGCATCTGGGCTTAACCCGTTTAGCAAATGTATAGAGTAAAAATAAATAGACTTTCCTGTAAAAACATTCCTGTAAAAGTTAGGTGTTTGATTTTGGTGGGCAAAATTTATAAAGTTTATCCTTCGACTTTAAATCAGATATCCTACTTCAGTTTTTCTTGAGGGGAAAAAAATGAAAAACAAGCTGACCAGGGAAAAGACGGGCTAACTCTTGGGTACAGCATTATCTTGAGTGCCCTGTCGAGGATTTTTATATTAGTACCTACCCATTGCCCATGAGAGTTCATTGTATGCATTGCTGAGATGGAGATTACAAATGCAGGTCAGAGAAGCACTTATGTACCCATGCATGCAATAATCCCAACTGCAGCAGGAAGAACCTTTTGGTAAAATGAGCTCTAGACTCAGATCTGTGCTCATAGCACATTGTCCCAATACCAGCATGGCAGATAATGGCATCCCCCTCCCTCCTCTATCCCTCCAGAATGCTCCATTATTTATTTTATTTATTTATTTATTTATTTATTTTTTTTGCAGTCAGGGCTTTATCCCTATATGAAATGGAGTTCTAATTTTTGCCTTAACAAGACAGTACAGACCCGTTCAAAGATTTCTTCACAGCAGCCAAAACAGCACATCAGTCTTAGCTCAGCCAACATGATCTTTTATCTAGCCTTCTTTAACTTTTATTAAAACTACCTCAATATCTAAGTTACATTTCCTTTCATCAAAATGAAACAATACCCTGCAATGGTACATTTTGCATCTTAAATTCTTAATTAGGATCTCATCATATATAGCTTAATCACTTTCATATAACTTCAAACTTTCATTATTTTATCAGGTATCAGTCCTGCTTCTGAATACTGGCTAATGCCTTTGCTAATGCCCAGTGCCTTTTTAGGCAGAGTCCAGTTAATAGACATTCCAATGTAACTAATGTATTGGTCCCAAAATCTGATCATGTTAAGATGGCTGTCCTCAATGCCAGTAGTCTAAATAATAAATTAGCTGATCTTGAGGCATGCCTGAATACACATTTGCTTAGTTACTGAGACTTGGTTTAAATGTAAGGAGAGCGCTCCCTCTAATCACGGCATTTTGGGAATTTTCAAGTCTTTAGACCCAAAGGCAACTGTAGGGAAGTGTCTAAATTTGTCAAGGGACCCACACACTGAACTCTTTGAGTTCTAGATCACTCTAGATAGGATTTCCTATCAATTGATGACTTGTTACAGAACACATTCTGTGTCACCCTGATGACCACATAAGGTAGCTCACTGCTTTAAATGATCTTACTGTTAGCAAAAAGTTTTTTTATTTTTGGGTAACTTTAACTGTTTTTTTTTTAAACTGGGAGACCTACAGTTCCAATGTGGAATATGCCCAAAACATCCTTGATTAAACAAAAACACCCTTGAACTGTTGAAATACAAACTTACTTAAGGACACAGCATTCTTAGCATGACGTTTACAAATATGGCCTTGCCTTGCACAATTCCACTCATATCTCCATCGACAGTGAAGTCAGACAACAAACTTGTGACCTTCTCCTTTAAACTCCCAAAAGCACCAACATTAAACATCCCAATGAATTCAAACACTGCAAACATGCTAACTTCAACCTATTTTATAATGAAATATGAAAATTTTCTCATGACTACACCATCCCTGATCTTTAAAAGTGTAGCTGGTTCAGCCCGTGCGCTGGGCCAGTACTATGAACCAGTGCCCCAGCCCCCTCAGCTCTTCAAGTGAAGAACAAATAAAAAAAAAGAACACCTAACAGTAATAAGCCAGTCACTACATAGTAAATAATCGGCTTATTACAATTACATCTATGCCCACCTAGCACTTCCCCTGAAGAGCAAAAAAAAATAAATAAATAAAACAAATGGATGTTATTTCCACACCAACGAGGGGGATAGATGCATGACACATCCCCCTCTCCTGCCCCAGCAATACAGGTACCATTTCTGTGCCCTGCCCAAACTCTCCTTCAACATATTTCATTAAAAAACAGATTTTTGCAAACTATTTGCTACAAATGTAGTAAACAGGTTCTACAGCTTATACCCTACCTGAGTGGAGCATCACAATGGTCAGGTTTTAATTTAACAGAACACCCCTGCATGGGAACTGTTTCCATAGTAACACACAGCATGTTGAGCATTAGTGCTTGCTTAAAAGCTGGTTTTGGATTAATAAGAGATTGAGATTGGCTAATTGCACCCCTCACCACCACTTTGCGCTCAGGGCAGTTGCCCCTTTCACCCACCCTAGCTACGCTACTGCTGATCTTCATATAGAAGCAAGCTTCGCTAAGGAATTCTATACCCTTCTGGAAAAAATGCATACAACTAGTAGTTCCTCCAAGAATCTAGTATCATGGCAAGTTAAAAAAATACTCTGGTGGTCTACTATCATAAATAAACACTACAACAAAAAAGAAAGCCTTTAAATTATACATCAGGTCTCAAAAACCTCTTCTTAAAGAAAACATCATAAGCATTAACCAGAAAAAAAAATGACAAAATGCATCAGGTCCACTAAAGGAAACCCAAAAACTTAGGCTGGCATTTGAAGCCGAAGATATTTATAAATCCTTCTTTTGCTATGTTAGAAAACTAAGAAACAATACCATACATTGCTGTGAACATATTCATAATAATGACTCCTATTCTTACCCAAAAGACATTGCCAATATCCTTGCAAACAAATTCAGTGCCAGCTTCTCCCCTGAGACTTATATCCAAAGCCCTGTAATACCTGAACTCCTTGTTCCTCCAATTATCTTTAAAGATCATTTACTGAGACAGCTAACCAAGACTAAAAACACTTCCATGTTACAGCCTGACAATATGCCCAGTTACTTAATTAATAGCATAAAATGTGCTCTTGCAGACCCACCCTTTTGACTCTTTAACCTAAGTATAACTATTGCTTTTATCCTTAGCAGTGGTGCACTTCATTCATGCTGCTCCTTCATAAGGGTGGCCTTACAACTGGGCCAGTTAATTTTACAAACATCATCTGCAGAACCATGAAACATTGTAACTGACCTCATAAACTCTGCCATCAAGAATCTTCTTTAACATGTTCCCCAGCAGGTTGGCGTTTGGAACATCATGTTTACTGAGTCTGGTAAACTTCTTTGAAAGGGTTATGGGGCCTATAGATGGCGGCCATCTAGTACACATGATGTTATCTTAACCAAACCAAGGCTTTTAGCTCAGTTTGCAATTCTGGCATCATACAGAAGCTAAATGCTTTTTAAGTCAAGCCATTTGTATAAGATGAATAGTGAACTCTTTCTGAAGACATAATCTACACAGTGTGAGTTTCAAGCATTTCATCAGAAAGTATGAAAGTGATAAGCAATTACCGCAAGGCTTGCTGCTGTCATCTCTCCTTTCAGATTTTACTTCTCAGATGTCCAAGAAGACAGCCAAGACCTCTGGCTAACAGCTTGCAGATGACTGCAAAGAGAAGGATGTTAAGTTACCCTCTGACAAGTAAACCTTCCAGAATGAACTCCTCCTAGTAACCCCATAGTGTACTAAAAATGGGCTCAAACTAAATGCTATAAAGTGTAGCATTGTTACTTTTGGTACACACTCCCTCCCCTCATCATAATGTACGAACAACACACCACTGCAAAACAAAAATGTAGTCAGGGACCTTGGAACATCTCTCTGTTTTGACCATCATGACAATAATTGTCAGAAAATCCTTTTATTTAGCAGAGCTAATTGCCAAAGGAATATCTTCCAGGTCTAAAGAGGTAATCATTTTCACATATTCTGCATTGTTTAGACTAATTATTCAGTAAAATGTTCCAAAGCAAAGAACTGCCTGAGGATAAGATGCCTCAATGAAGAGATTAAAATCTGCAGACAAACTCTCTAGGCAACACCAGTGCAGAAGAACACTTTAATATTAGGAAAAAATAAAAAATGTAAAAGTAAATAGCAGCTGTATACCTTGTTGTAAGCGCTTTCACGTTTCACAATGAACGCTTCATCAGACATATTAAGAGATACTGTGGTTCTCATTTAAATACATAAATAGATTAAGACTGTTCAATCCTATTGGTCTTACAATAATATCTAGCCAATAAAAATCCTTAACAATTTACCTTCAGTCACTAATTGATTCTCAGTTACTAATCAAGATAAAATCTGCTACTATTTAAAAGGCACTAGAAAATGCATAGAAAATTTCAGTCTTAAAAAGCAGAAATTTAAGGCTTAGAAACCAAACAAATGTATTCTTATCAAATATATATCATAAAAACACTATACATTAATGAATAAACTTATGAACAAACATAAATGCAGATGTATGAATAAGTTAATCATAGATCATAAAAGGTATATGCTGTCAGTGAGTATGTGATACATCATAAACCCCACTAGACGGCAATCTATATAGTGTAAGCCTAAGTATTGACTGGATGACATAAAACATTGGCATATAAATGTTATATATACCTGAAATAGACTCAACAATGAAAATAAAAATCCATATAACAAACATTTACATATGGACATAAAAACAGATGCAAATATAAAATTACCACTGCTTCAACTGTATATTTAATGTTTTAGTGGCCTATCCATAAGAAAGGGGTTCAGAGAAACCCTATCACTTAAGCCACTAGCTTTATCTGCTTGCAGTCTAATGATCCATTTTATTTCCAGTTTCTCTGTGTAGTTCTTCAAATTCCCTAACCTCATGCTCTTATTAACAAATTCAATCACTAAAAATGTAACCTTATTGGAAAGGTCATTGTTAATAACGTGCTTAGCAAGGGCATTATTGTCATCTTCTCTATTCATCACATATAGGTGCTCTCTTATTCTTATTTGTTTTGTTTGTATATAGATTTTTTTTAATACCTTAACCTTAGGCTTAGTGAGGAGACTGTCCGAGAGAGACAAAATGGCTGTGTGCTTACCTCGCAACCTCTTAGCAAGTAATCTGGCCAAACAGCCATAAATAAAAGTGTGACAAAGGCCCCAAAATAAGGACAAGTTTAAATATCAGTCTTACAAACTTAGAAAGTTAATAGAATAACAGGTTTTGTATTAGCATGAATTTTCTGAAGGGTATGAAGTCTAAAGCTCAAATGTCTGTCATTATTTTCCAACTTCAATCTATAATGATTTGCAACTAATTTGCCAGAAAGCCACAATTTTATGAAAAATGGACCAAAAATATGAGACACAAAATCTGGACATTCTATGAAAATCTTTACAGTTGAGAGGTATGTCAGATGTAGTTAGTGATTTCTGCCTTTATCTTTGTGCAAATGTAAGATGGATGTTTATAAAGTGGAGACATGGGTTTGGCTTTCTTTAGTGAAAAGTTTACTACATTAGAGACAGGATAAGTCAAGACCTCAGCACAGAGGGACATGGTGTAGCCCTGTTTAAGAAGCAAGACACAGCCCTGGGTTTTCTGCGGCTGCAGAGTATGTCTGCAAGTATGCCCAACTTTTCCAGTATCCAACATGAGGTATTTCTATGAAAAGGTGAAAGTTTGCAAGACAATCAATACTCACAACCAGTTTAAAGCAGTGGACTGCACTTTTTTGGCAAAATAAAAGCTCATACTTGCAGACCATCTTATCTTATCTAGTCCCCGTGGCAGCGAAAAGGAGCCAAACACAGTCCATACTTAGACACAACATTTTAAACTGTATAGTACAGGTCATAAGGACAGTGTGTTTCAGGTAAGGAGATTGTGTGTGTGGAAATGCCTGAGTTAGGTGGTGTTTAGTGTTACTCAGACTCAAACCCTGAATCTTAGGTACAAGAAACAAGAGCCTGAATTCTCTACCCATACCACCACTTATGATTCAAGGAGTTGTGTGAAGATTTTACAAGGAGCTGAGAGCTTCAAGGGAAAATAAGTTTAATGCTGCTTATGCTAAGTTTGCTTGCATTGTTAGTAGCACAGCAGGTAGTATACTTGCTTTTAATGCAGAAGGCTGTGGGATCTACTCCCACAATATGCAGATGGATTGCTGATACTGTACTGTGTTGTACTTTAAAGGGAGTGGATGCTGCAGTCCTCTGAATGTCCTCTTCTGGAGAAATTACCAAGTAACTATGAACCTGTTATCAGTTTGCCATCCATTCCCTATTGCAATATTACTAGCTTATTTTTTAATGTAACATAGGCAATTTATTCTTAAAGGGCAACAGGCACTTTATTTGTAGATGAAACAATGAAATATAAAGTTGTTTGCTAGCAGCAGCCTCTTTATTAATTACAGATTTCTTTAATGTGGAATTATTTATATGACTTTATTTCTGCAGAGATTTTGCATATTTACTGATATTGGTGGATTGAAATGATAGAAGTTTGACTGGCATTTTATGGTTGAAATTTTCTGAAATTGTTAGTTTTGTCATTATTGGTTCATATATTTTGTTTCGTTGCTTACTAGAAGACTGTTCAAAACTACAAATTTAAAACATATTCTAACAATTTGTGCTGCATTATACAAGGAATATAATTTAATACAATCAGGAAGGTGAATCAAAGAATGCATATATGTATGCATGGCCCTAAAAATGTGTAAGGAGCCTATGGTTTGAAAACAACCCTGAGGTAAGCTTAGTCCTCCACTTGCCAGATGCAAAATGAATGTGGGTTTTCATGCCCTTTCAATGAATGTGAGTTTCAAGGGCAGAGAAGTTTTCTGCTCATGCCAAGTCTGTTTTCATTGTGAGACTGTACTGTTTGTTTAGCAAATGGCTTAGTGTTTGTGCTGTTTTATTTCAATTTCTGTAATAATTGTAGAAGTAAATAAAAAAACAGTATGCACTCTGACAGGTTTGAACAGTGTTTATGGTAACTGAGGAGAAATAGCCAAGTAATGGAATACTGGAATGGCTGGGGAGGGGGCTGCTGCTGGAGTGGCAGAGGGTTACAAACTATCCATTCAAGTAAAACAAAGCTCATCCCTGTCCATATTCAAATGCAACTTGGATCTAAGGATGGGTAATAGAAAATGCACTCCAGGATTGCCCCTCATGCCACTAATGGATAGAGGCAGTTCCTAAATGTTGTGTCCCTTACATGGGTCCCCTCAAATTATCTATGGTATGATCACAGTTATTCTCACTAGGACTAATATACAATTATCAGCCATGGAATAGGTAAGACCAATCAGGAAATGTTAAATCAAGCACCAAAAGGGAAATTGGCTGCTTAAAAATGTCCTCTTATTGAACCTACATTGTGGGAGCAAATAGTTTTTAAAAAATTGCCCTTTTTAGATCACTAAGTGTCCCTCTCGTCCCCCCTCCCCCCAGTCTTCAACAGCTTCTGGCACCTATGGCACCATTATATTATTATTAGAGAATAGTAAAACCACCCTATTTACATTAATTTGGCTTCTTTCACCATTCCTCTGTCCAACACTTGGGGTACCTTTCCTTAAAAGAATGGTTTACCTTACCTCTCTCTCTATCTGTAACATTTCATCATATAAAAGATGAGTCGATTTCTCATATATATAACATTTATATGCCAATGTTTTATGTCATCCAGTCAATACTTAGGCTTACACTATATAGATTGCCGTCTAGTGGAGTTTATGATGTATCACATACCTACTGACAGCATATACTTTTTATGATCTATGATTAACTTATTCATACATCTGCATTTATGTTTGTTCATAAGTTTATTCATTAATGTATAGTGTTTTTATGAAATATTTATAATAGGTGTTTGATAAGAATACATTTGCTTGTTTTTTTAAGGCTTATAGTTCTGCTTTTTAAGACTGAAATTTTGTACGTATTTTCTAGTGCCTTTTAAATGATAGCAGATTTTAGCTTGATTAGTAACTGAGAATCAATTAGTGACTGAAGGTAAATTGGTAATGGATTTTTATTGGCTAAATATTATTGTAAGACCAATAGGATTGAACAGTCTTAATGCATTTATGTATGTAAATGAGAACCACAGTACCTCTTAATATGTCTGATGAAGTGTTCATTGTGAAACGTGAAAGCGCTTACAACAAGGTACACAGCTGCTAGAGACTTTTACATTTTTCATTTTTTCCTAATATTAAAGTGTTCTTCTGCACTGGTGTTGCCTCAAGAATTTTTCTGTGGTATTTAGTAAAATGCCTCATTTGGGATGTATGGCAATAAACCTTTCGAACAATTAGAAAGACCCCAAAGTTCCCTAACTGAAAAGATCACAAGCTTAAAGTCCATGAGCTTCAAAGATAGGCTTGAAGCTCTGTCGTTTTATTTAGTATCTTGTAGTCTTTTGTGGGGAGAGCTCTATCTTGCTTACAGCACTAATTGAGACCCAGCTGTCTTGCAACTTCTGTATTCCTACATGTCCAGTAGATCCATCAATGCAAAAACCATGTACCGAAATCTTCACCGACAGATAAATAAACCATGATGGAGGGATAGGTATAACATACCTTGTGCCTCTTTCCAAACCTCTGGAATGAACTTACCCTGCATGCATATTAAGCAGTGCGACTTACTATATTCAGTTAAACATAAGCTTGATGATGGTATGGTATTCACAAATCTATTGCGTAACTGACTAGTAATGCCCTCCTGGAGAAAGAAGGAGTAGACTGGGGGGGTCTGGCAAGGTATAAATGACCATATGACTCAGTGGCTTTGGAATATCTATGAATCAATATCTATATCCTAAAGCAGTTGTAAAGGAGATATACAATAAGCTGAGTCTGAAACTCGCTGACCTTGCATTTTGAATTGCTAAAGATTTCATTCAGATAACTGGATAAATCTAAGTACAGAGCTTAGGAAACATCTTGGATGGTCATGACTGTGCAATTCTGCACAAAATGCTAACATTTAGTGTGCATGTTCTTTTACTTCATGTGGGTCAGTGGTCTGCCAATTCCAGACACCTGCACAGTAATGTCCCCAGGATAAAAAAGATGACAGCATCATATAAGACAAGGAGCATAAGCATCAGTATACAGGAGGCATGTCCATGTATCAGCAATAACATGATGTCATCTATGACACAAGTATGTGTAATGCCTAAACGAACCATAGGGACATGATGTTCACACCTGTGACTGCTGTCACAAAATTTACAATGCAGGGCATGCCAACAAATAACCACCATCAATACATGCAGTGTCAGTCATAACCAGTAGTTATACCACACTACAGAGGTCACATGTGGTACATGTCAACATTTCTACAATTACCAGATTGTTCATAGGACACAGATAGGCAAATATGTACTACAGGGACAATAAGTAGGACCCAGACATGTACTGTAAATGTTCTGGCGTGATCTGTAGAAGGAGGTGTTCTACAGGGCAGTCTACCAACATATCCCTAACCATTAACAGGAGCTACATTTGCACTACAGTATATCTCTGACTTAGGAGGTTAAGTTAGGATTCACAATGCATGCATGCGGGAGGGGATGAAGTGCATGATCTCAAACCAGATCTGAAATACCAACTATACCACATTAATGACAAAAGTAAGGAAGGAAACAATCCTGATAGAAATTACAATGATATATAATGGAAAAAGCCCAGAGATATTTGCCCCCCCCCATGCACCCCTCCCTGAGTGTGTAAGAAAGACAATTTATGCCTGATATCCACAGGGCCCTCAGTAAACCCCCTAGTTAAAAGATATACAACAGTAGCAAAGAGGAACTGGCTGCTCTAAATATCTGAGCAGAGATAAGATTTGCAGAATCATGAAGGTGGATAAGGGGAAGGCAACCTAGTCATAAATACAGCCGTTTATAATTGGAAGATTCTGGCCATGTTTGACAATAATGGGTTTAAGAGTAAATGCTATTTTAATATGGTGAATGTTGCTTATAACAACTTGAGAGAGCAACTAAGAATGCTGCATGAAGATGTTTATTGGATGCCATGCTTTTTGACTTTTTAGTCACCCCACCCAAAACTACCAATCTTCACTGGGATCCCCAAACCCCATAAGAACATCTGTGATCCTCCCTACAGATCAGCAGTGGCAAGTGGTGGTTCCATAACTCAGACAATATCCTTCTACCTTGATGCCCGGATAAAACAAATGACAGAGGCCAACAAATCTTTTATTTTAGACTGTGGATTTTTTGGGTAAAATTATAGATATTCCAGTCAGCAGTTCAACAATCTTGGTACTTTATATAGAACGTCTATGCAGCTACTGTATTTGAGCTGTAAGAGAGGCATAAAAAAGGACAGAAATGTATTACCAGGGCAGAAATTCTAGGAAGGTTATTGGATCTATTCCTTAGGAACAACTACTTCATGTTTAACAACAGATTTTATAAGCAGACTTTTTTCTATTTTACATCAATGAAATGCAGATAGCATTTCATTGATGATATTTTTATCATCGGAGAGGGCAATGAAGCCACACTGAATGACATTTACAACAATATCAGAAATTCCACTAGCTTTCTGAGATTCACTACCTCTTACAGCAAGTCATCAGTCAACTTTTTAGCTGTAACCATATCTAAAGACAGTGCAAATCAATTCCTCTCCCATAACCTGTTCAGGAAACCAACTAGAGTTAAGATGCTGCTGTGCAGTAAAAGCATGCATCCCCAGATCACTATCAGAAATGTTATAAAATCTCAAGGAAAGAGAATTGTATGTGTCTCCAAAGAGCTTAGAGATTTCATCACAAGTCTTATCAGTCTACACCAAGACTTCCTGTCTGGGGGTACAGCAATAGATTACTGAACTTTAAAGGAAGCAGATGACCACATTTTGAGGGACCACTCCCTGTGAGACCACTAAGGCTCAACAGAAACCAACACCAGTACCCACAGGAGAAAAAAAAATGGCTCTCACTTTTATGTTACATTACAAAACAATCAGAAAGATCATGACTGATAACTGGGTGGTGATTACAGAAAATAAACATCTGAAAAAAATAGTCCTATGACCCCATCCTTGTTTTGTTTGGTTTATAAGAGTGCCAGGAACATTAGGGACTGGGTAGACTGCAAATTCAGACTGGAGGGGGAGAACAGAAGAACTTACTCCTGTGCAATTAACTGCAACTACATGAGCAACAAGGACCACTTCTTTTGCACAGTATTCAGGAGAAAAATCAACAGCACTTGTTCTGGTAATTGCATCACTGCTTTGGTGATATACCATGCACAGTGTAATGGCTGCAGTTGTTTTTATGTAGGGAAAACTGTGAACAAGTTCAAAACCAGGGTAGCATGTCACCCATCTGACATCAGACTCAAGATCCACAAAAACACCTAGCCAAGCACTGCTGTGAATCGTGAGACTATTATTGGTTCCCACTTCCAGATCCTGGACAAATTCACTGTGTGTCAACCTTAGGAAACAAAAATGCCATGTTTGAAAAAATGGAATTAAGCTGGCAGATCAGACTGTACTCCCACCACCACCCTGGTCCAAACTCAAGCAGTTCCATCAAAAGTATACTTGCCCTCAGTAAACTAAACTATAAATCATACACCTGTACTATTTAACCCAGGACTTGGACATTGACTGGTAATTAACTTGAATTGTTGCTACTGATATGAAAAAGCCAATCAAGAAATTAGATCTGTAGATCATCACTTCTGCTTTGATACAGGAAACAAGACACTGTGCTTATTTTTTTATTTTAATTTTTTTTATTTTTTTGTGATCTCCAGCACTGTGTTTATCTTTTTTTATATTTTTGTGATCTCAAGATGTGTACAAACATAAGCAGTAATTGTTAGGAATTTGAAAATACATTTTACCTTGTGATGTGTACAAACTTAAACATCAAGATATTTGAAAATGTATTTGAATACTGATTTGGAACTTGGTCTTTTCTTTTGTTGTTAGAAGTAAGAAAAGGGGAGCAAACACTAGCCTCCTAATTAGATTGACAGTCTATACCCATACAGATTATATCAGCCTCTTACTTATATCATCTAACTTTGCCCTGAGCCTCATGGCACCACCCCCTCTCTCAGGAGCTTGGTTAACTGTCCTTCCATCTGATCCCTCCAAATTTCCATCCCTTTACCTAGCCAGGTTCTGAGCTATCTAGCCCTCTTTTGCATTGACTTCACCACTTGGAACCTGAAGAGAGGAAGAATCTGAGCAGAAGAGTCCTCACTAACTGCTAGACCCAGGAAGAGGCTTGATAGTGAAGACCCCAGATTGGAACACCATAGAACCATACTCTGAGACCTAGAACATTCTCTGTGTCAATGTAGATACTCCACAGCAACCAAGTATAGATGTTCTAGCCACCCTGCCTGCATTTAACAAAATGTTTGTATTATGCACCACAGTAGCAATTGTTATCCATGGCACCATTCCACTTTGTTGTATTCTTCATACCATAGACACAGTTTTCCTATGCTCAAACAAGATCTGAGATACTTATTTTTATTAAAGGTTTTGTATAGTTTGCAGTTCACCACTTGGTGGATTTTTATTCTCTGGGCATAATAAGTCTATGCAAAAGGTTCTAAGGTCATAAACTGTACCTGCATTTTCCTCCTATTTGTGAACATCCATAAGCTGTGTAAAAGTGAACATCCATGAGCTGTGTAAAAGTGAACATCCACAAGCTGTGTAAAAGTGAGCACTGTGACTTGTTCCCACTGTAAGCTATTTCTCTGGAATCATGTATTTTTTCAAAAAATGGAAGTCACTTAGTGTGGCTCCAAGTGACTCCCTCCCATGCACATAAAAAGATGTGTCTTCATCAGGAAATAAAATGCAGACCAGTCACATTAGGTGTGTATATGAGTCTCTTATAAGCACACACTGCAATCCTTTCTGCCAAGCAAGAGAGGATTAGTCTTTCATAAAATATTTCAGGAAATATGAGCCCCATAAAAATGAGCACCGCCTGTCATTTTGTATGTGATGCAAGCAATGATAAGGATAAGTCAGACTGAAAAAAGGTCTGTAATAAAGGCAGATACAGCCTATCATTTTACATGTAATAAACAAATAGGCTAATAATGTCTGGTAACAGCCTCATAAAAGCAGTCATTTTTGTAGATTAAACTGTAAATCACTTTAAGACCACTGTATTAGATGGACTTGATGAAGCTCAGGTGAATGTTTTTCTTAAATATAGTTATAAAGTGGTAGCTCATGGTGTGTTGTTATTTTTTATTTGTTAAAAATAGAAATAAAAAACTTTTAACCAAGAATGAGGTTCCACAGGCTGTTGAGCTGGTAACCCCTTGTGGGTCTTTCAGGAATATTCAAATAAGGAACTAATCTCTGAGCTTTGAGATTGGCTCCTTGTTTTTCCATTGCCCAGATTTTCCTCCAATCAGCTCCCCAGATCCCACCCACCATTGTCTATAATTGGCTTTAAATAACTGACTTGTTGAATGCAATGTCTTAGAACAAGAACACTCACTCATCTATCTACTTACCTGAATGAACTACTTGAAACTTCATCAAGGTGTTTTTTTCCCTCCCACAGGGATGGCATCAGAGAGAGTCTCTTAGATCTGCTAGTTAAAGTGATTTCAACTGGCCTAATCCTTTCTACTCTATGTCTTGTAGAAAACTGACAAGAAATGCTGAGTATGAAAGACCTCATTCTCATTTGAAACAGTGTTGTTTAACAAACTACCTAATTATTTAGATAACATAGCTGCCTTCTGAGTATTTGATTCCTATATGTGAGTCAGAGAGAGAGATTGATTACATGCATGCAGAGATTTGAAATGGCACCAGGATTATGTTAAATCATATTTATTTTTGTTGAAATGCTTTCTTAAGTTATTGTCTAATATAGAAATTGTGTTTTCCAAAGCAGCTAAAGTTTTTCTGTGGGATTCATGAACAGCTGTCTAAGCTTCATGCAAAGCCTACATGATGTTTACGTGTCAGTGCTATGAGCAGCAGCAGCGCTAATCTCATATGCATGCTGCTCAACATGCTTACATAAATACAAGCAGGTTTCTATGGCCAGAAACACTGTTGGTGGCCAGGAAAACGTGTTGAGCAGCATGAGCTCACACACTAAACAAACCAACTTGGCTATGGGCAAACCTGGTAAGTGTGCTTGTGCAGACAGCATGAAGAGCTACATAGGGTAAATAATGCAGGCTGTACACAGGCTGGGAAAGTGTACTGAGTGCAATGTGCTCATAAATGAAACATATGAATACAGAAATAATAAGAGGGGATGTGAAACGGCAAGGTCAAGTACAATACAAGGGTTACCACACAGTGAGCAAGTATAAATATAAACAGACATGATATTACAGGATGTGATTGTTTCACAAACTAACGTTAAAACAGAGGAGAATTATATGACATATATGACATATGGATGTTATTAACTTGCTAAGTTGAGATGGCAGTTTGCAAGCACAGCACATACAATTATAAGATATGTGCATAGCATACATTTCTGCAATATAACATTTTGTAAAAAAGGAATGGCTCAGAACCCACAATCTCCTTTTGCAAGAATCGAACCCATACCATCAGTTTTAACATTGACTTCTGTATTAACTGTGTACACCATAGAAATATGCCTAAGATGTCTACAAGGAAGATCTCCCTTGAAGAGAACTATGCACTTTAATAATCTAACGGTTGTGCATCCCATGAGTAGGTATGTGTGGTGTAACAAATGTGGGAGCAGAGTGTGACATATGTAATACCCTTGTCTGTGGAACTCCTGCCTGACACAGTTATTGTGCAGACAGATAAAAACAGACACAAGCACTACACTATGATGCAATATATTTCCCAGAGCTGTGTATTGTCAGCATCTGCGATGACAATTAAATGAGTATGCTCATGTGCATACAGTTGTGATCAGTCCTATACCAATGTTACATGGTCAAGAAAGGCTTCTTTGTTTGTCTGCACACATGCAACACAAGGAATGGAGCACACTCATGTACACCACAGTACTCAATACATGTGCCAAAGTAGCACTCTCACCATTACACTGGCAGAGCAAATGTCTACTGACATGAAATCCAAAGTTATGTTCACGTGTTCATAAAACATATCAAGGGATAAGACTGATGTGATGTGTTTGTTGGTTGTTGTGTGACATCAGTATATTCACACAAAAATAATTCCTAGACTAGAACTAAACATCAAGTGTACAACTCCTTGAAATAACAATATGGCTATTAATCCCATATGGTACAGTAGAACTGTTATCACAGCTGTTGAACTCCACCTATGTGAAGTCATTCAATCAGTTGTACTTTATTTGCCCATAATTTGTATCTGCTAAAATGGATGGAGAGGCCTCTGCCACTCTATACATACAAAGTATAATTGGGGGAGATGTCTTTCCTGCAGAACCATTAAGGACACAAATGTTTTCAGTCACCCAATGCTGGTATGGAACACTTGCCTAAGCATTAAGGAAATCAGCGCCATAGCAGGATCAATAAATGTACTGTGCTATAAGTGCATTGCCAAATATCATATTTGTGATTATGTGAAAGCATTACATAATGTGTATGAATCAAGGAATATGTGTCCATGTAATTACATAGAAAGAATTTTGCTGTATGTGAGACAACATTGCCTGCCTAAAGCTAGGTATATCCATACACCTGTAGCCCCCTGCTGTTGTCACTTTGATGTTAGAACAACAATTATGTGCAATGTTGATATAATCCAATATTGGAACACATGCCTTACTTTGCCAACAGCATATAGTACAACATATATTACATCATCTCATGTCCACAGTCCTGAGAAGGCATTTAACTACAAACATGATGGAATGACAATCTATTCAAATGACAGCATCATTCTTCAATATAACCTTTCCAAAGGAAATGTAGAATACACTCTTGTAACAGGAAATCACATCTACACATGAATATAACAGCATGTACACTGACTATAAGCCATGACATCAGGATTTGAACTATATAGCTAACACCACAGTCTAATGAAGTTCTGCTGAAACACAAGCACAACAACAGATTTATTTGATGACTGTGACACTGTACTTTTCAATGTATGACATCACCATTGTGTATTACTTCACGTTCCTATTAAAGTAGTTGCGCAGCACAAGCACACTGTTTAGATAGACCTCATATATGTATTTGCAGCCTGTTCTGCACAGTGAGAGGAAGAAACACACACTCACAGACTACTGTCATTCCTGTAGTCAAACTCCCTACCTAGGTACTGAAACAATCTACACACAAGTGTATTATATGCACACCTCGTAGGAGAAATAGACTGCATGTGAGCTACACGGCATCTTGGAAAGTATGACATCAACTGTGTTATGCGGAGGAGATGTCTGTGCAAAATGACTTCTGCAGCTATGTGGAATTCTAAATGTTCTGTAGAAAGGCACCAGAAACCAGCTGGTCCACTCAACAGAAGTTTAATCCAAAATGCACATGAACACAGTGGTTTAAAAGCACAAAGTACATCAAGCATATAAACATTGCAAAAACAGTTCCCCTTTAATCAATTAAACAATTAATAATGAAGGTTCAATTTTTATTCATTTAAATTGACCCTTCATTGTTAATTGCTTAATTGATTAATGCTTCTTATTGGTTAATTTCCATTTGAAAATGTATTTAACATAGCCTTTGGGACAGTACATGCCGATCTGATGAAGTTTGCAAGACGAAACTGTAAGTGGAACTGTTTTTACAATGTTTATGTGCCTTGATGTGCTTTGTGCTTTTAAACCACTGTGTTTGTGTGGATTTTGGATTAAACTTCTGTTGAGTGGACCAGCTGGTTTTCGGTGACTTTCTACAGGTTATTAGTAACTTTTGGGCATTTTCAACCACTTTTATACATTTATTGGAATTCTAAATGTTGTCATTACTAAGAGGTGTAACACACTCTAGCATCCATTTACATTCACACACACAGTCAGGATAGTCCCACTGCTGTATTTAAACTCCCTGTCTATTGACTGACACAATTTACATACAACAGGAGAGAGATGACTTCAGTTGCGTGAGAGTGCATTACTGAAATGATGACCTCATCAGTGTGGTACAGACAGAATATGTTTGAGGACAGAGTGAAAAGGGGATGTGGGATTGATCTGACCATGTAAATGTTTCTCATAAGGTGGAGTCAAATGATCACCCCTTTTGAATTTATCCCCCAACAATACAATGCACCCACCATAACACACAGAAGTTGATCGCTGTGAGATTAGAACTTCCTACCTATCTGCTTATACAATCTAGAAGACAGAGTACTTAACACAAGCACCACTGCAGAAGTCTGACTTTTGTAGTGTGACAGTGCACTTTATGGAGGATAACATCAATATGGTGTTGTAGAGAAGATGATGTTGGGAGAAGGGTCTGTCACTGATGTGGATTCACCCTGTAGTGTAAAATGTATTTCAGGGTACCACTTTATTGAGGCCTGCAGTAGTTAAGTTCATATTTACACAACTCCATACACACACACACAAGTTGACTGCTGTGAGATTAGAACCCCCTGCCTGCCTATCTAGCTATGCAATCTAGAGGACACAAGACTTAATGCAAGCATGGCTGCAGACATCTGACTTTTACAGTGTGAGAGTACATTATTTAGAGGATAACAACAGCATTGTGTTGCAGTATAAAATTAACTCCAGGCTACTTTATTAATGAGGACAGCAGTAAAGTTCATATTTACATGACTCTATACACACACACACACACACACACACACACACAAACATGCACACACAAACACACACGTTGACTACTATGAGATTAGGATACTCTACCTGTCTATTGACACAATCAAGAGGACAAAGTACGTAATGGAAGCACCACTGCAAAAGTCTGACTTTTACACTGTGAAAATGCAGTGTAGATATAATTAGCTTCTCTTTCAGTGTCAGAGAAGATATTGTGATGTTTAAGGTTTTGTGCAAATCTATATTTTGATATGATATAGTAAGTTCAATGTTATAATCAAAAACACATGCATGCATACTGCTGACTTATGTCATTAGTGTATACTGAAGAACTGAGAGTAACAAGTACCTACTTGTCATGTGCATATGAAACACACACTTGTGAAACACAGGATGAGCAATGAATCATTCATGGATCATCAGGTTATGATGGTATGTAAACCTTAATGAATGCTACTGATATTAGCAATGATATGTGCTTATGCATGGACGACGTGGACTGTCAACTCCAAGCAATACTTAATGTTCCAATGCAGGAGGGATAAAAATGAGGATTTATGTGGACTAAGGTTGCATGTGGTTGTATACCATTTGTAAGCATCAATGCTGTATTCCAAATCCAGCTGTCTGGAATGAACTGGTCAATTAACCACACAGTTCACTGCATTTCACATGAGTACATTAAACAAGTTTCATATAGTGAAGTAATATAGTCCAGTAGCATTACTTATTTTTGTTCCAAACCTCTTCCTAAAGTGCAATGCTGAGAAACGTATTTGTGCAGATGGTGGCAAAGTGTTAGCACATGCATGATTATACTTTCTTGCGTTGAGCTGTGATTGTGAAATGCCAGTGTTTAGTGGTGCTCAGTGGCTCCTCCTGCTAACCTTTGCACAAATAAAAGTCAGAGAGGAAATTATATGATTCTCATTACATTTATGACAGGTTTGTTTTATCTTAACATGGTGTTTACATATGCTCTGCATGTGGTATAATACCTTTCCATGTTAGTTCCAAAGCTCAGTTCAAAAATGAAGTGATGCACTTGCTTTCACCAATTACGTGTATTGTTAGTGATTCTATTTTTTGACCAGATTAAATGTGTGAAAAAGGGGTTGATATGAAAGTGGTGAATGGGGGGGGGGGTGCAAGCAGAGCGGAGGAAACAGGAGGAAAAACAGAGGAATTTGCAAGAAGGTAGTGGAAGAGAACCATAGCTAACCACTTCTTCACAACAGAGATGTAGAAGTGTACCCAGAATTTGCTGAATTTGAACTCTCACCACACCGTGGGTAAGTGACAACAACAGGATATTGTTGTACATCCTATTGTACCAAACCAAGTGTGTCAGTATTAGCAGTCCTGTGAAATGCATTCCCATAAAAGAGTCAGTATTACTGTTTTGTAAATATATATCAGATGGATGGACTTTCATGAGCTGATTAATACGGTTTGGGGTATGATACATAGATAGTTCACTACACATACTGTCCTAAACACAGAGTTGGAATATGTGAGGAGAGAAGATTTTAACTTAAGTATTCTACCCATCATAAATATACAAGTGCATTTTTAATTCATTATTATAATTATACTGTTTAAACAATGCATTCAACTGTGTTTCATAAGTAAATCATTTATAAGATATGCTACTAAGAAAAATTTATCAAAGCATTAATCAGACGTTTCTTCCAATAAACATAATTATGATAGCCAAAACTCAAGAAGAAAAAAAAGCATGTGAACTTCTGATGAAATAAGTCACAAACCTGGAGTAATAATTCCCACTTTCCCTTCACACTGGGTGGATTTGAACCCCAGCGAAACTCTGTTAAGGGGCCAACATCACTGTATTTACAGCTTCTGTCACAGAATCAGGTATACAGCATGTGTACACCACTCACTCATTAGTAATACTGTGCAGTGGTGACAAAATTGTGCTAATAGAGATTACAGTAATGCCATTGTTCACTCTTTCCTTCAACTGTGAGCCTTGTTGTGCTCTGCCAGTGCACAGGCAAAAAAAAAAACGTTTGTACCAAGTCTTATTCTACACAACAAAACACAAAATGCATTTTCACATTGGCTGCAAACATTCCAAGCAGAATGTGGCTTCAAGCAAATTTGAATCCTGAATCCTTTCCTATTTCTTTGAATTAATTTCATTTCACCTACATACTACAATGACAGATGTGATGCAGAATTTCTTCTCTTACTGCTGTTCAGATTGCTGCAGCAAAGCACACCTGTGTCACTGTAAAAATATACTACTGATGGCATGCTAAATTAAATTTCTCAGTTTCTACACTGGCCAGTGGACTTGCATTCACTGCTTTGAAAAAGTGCCAGTCAACAATGTGCTTTGCCAAAACGTACGTAAATGAGGAACACAAAACAATAAAATTGTTGGTATTAACAAATATCTGGGAGTACTAATGAAAAGGCAGGATTGTGAAGTTTCCTGTGTCGGTGTGTGGTACAACCTAAATCATATTCTCAGAAAATATGCATTAACTTTTTTAGACAGCACACTATCTGAAAATGAACCCTTAAGTCAGTACAATAATACACACACTCTATTGTGTTCTGTATCCCTCTTTGTCACCAACACAGGACCAGACAATGTACCGTTCTCATTTGCTAGAACATGTCAAGCTCAACGTGATATTGACAAACACTTTACACAATAGCCCACACCATTTTAATGGCAGAGGTCCAACAATTACAGCTATTTCTTCTCTTTATTTTCTGAGCATCTTCCCCTCCTCTCAACTTAACTACAGAAATGCACTGTCATGGCCATTTATTTGCATCTTTGTTTCAATGTGTAATATAGATGATCAGCATTTAAGATTTTAAGCAAAGGATGAACAGTGTGCTCTTAGTACAAGGATATCAGTGTTGTTAAGGTTGTTCTCAAAGCTCTCAAGGTTCTTATACTTTTGTATTTTAAGTCTACTCTGCTTGACACAAACACTTCAGAGAGCAGAGTCACTTCAGTATTGCTTGTTGTTCTAGTCAGAGCAATCTGTAACACTTGTAAGCCAGCAGCAGATAACATTTGTCATTGATCCTCCCTGCAGTACTAGGGTGTGTGCATGCAATCATGTAGCTACACCATGTTTACATCCCCTACACCAAAGGATTTTTTTTTTTGGTATTCAGGAATGCTAATGATTTCATACCTCATTTACATCTTTACAGTGTTCAGAGGGCTCAATCTACACTATGTAAAGGTAATGGTGTAGCTATAGAAGTGGAAGGAGTGGAAAGTGATTGGATAGAACCAGACCATTACTACTGGTTACTTGGAGGAGATTATTCTACAAATTACTGCACTTTTTCTTAAGTTACATTTGTCCTCATCAAACGTTGCTTACATGTTTATATTTGAATGTATTTCAATATGCAATGGAAAAAAAGAATGCTGATATGTATGCAATTTTAAAAATTGCCTGCTGTTATACTACACATATGTCAGTTCTTGCTGTGCTTTCCAAGATAGTATCTTTGCATAACAGTACTGTGTTATCATTTGCTACTGCGTGACTGCCTCAACCATGTGGGTGCATACCTCTAAACCTGGAGACATCAGAAATATGGACAAAGGCCCATGAAAAGTAAGTGCAACTGGCCAAAAATCTAGATGCTAATCAGCATAAAATTTGCATGTATAATAATGTAACTCCACCCACTCCAATTTGGTTGTGGGATTCCAAAATTCAAATAACTGTGAAAATGTTCTGCAATTTAATAATAACTCTGAAACACCAGTTAAAGCCCCTTTACAGCATTAACAAAAAATCTTAAGGGAGGTAGTAGGCAATAGGCATGTAAAACACTTACATTGTACTTTCTGCCCTAACAAACATCTTGCATGTACACATTATCAACTCATTTGTATACCTCCTATTTCACACTTTTGCATGGTATACACTAAATTTAAAACACCTGACTCATTATTCTTGTAATAACCATACTTGAAAAGACACAATAAATATTTCAGAGAGTTCTCTTAACTTTTCCAAGAAACAAACTGTTGGTTGTCTCAAATTCATTTTTATAAAAACATACCGTATTGAAAAAACAATACAACTGCACCCCACCATAATATCCTTTTATCTTTCATGCAATTCTTTTGTTTCACTGGTAAATTACCATTAAATTAATCTTTACTAGCTGCAATAGGGAGAGCAATAAAGTTGTTACTTATTTTACTTTTTCTTTAATGTATTTCATTATTTGCCAAATGCATTCCTCAATGTATATTATCCATATTCATAGGTAATTATTTGGTCTACAGTCCAGACCATAGAGGAAGCTAGCCCAAATTCCCCCTTGCCCCGAAGAGCTTGTCTGGTAGGTCCCTAAATAGGCTAGAGGGGGAGCTAAACCCTGTACCACAGGAATTAGAGCTCATAGGCTTAACGCTCTACTCCAACTATCTATGATCCTATGATATGTAGGTCATACCTCACAACCTCAAAAAGTCTGGACAAAGCCCAAAATAATGGGGGTATAAAGGTCCAAAATAGGGACACCTTTTAAATATTCCTATTATAATCTTAGAAAGGTGCTAGAATACAATGTTATGTGTTAGCATGCACTTTTCTGAAGGATAAGAAGTCTGAAACTCAAATGTCTGTAGTTATTTAGTTATTTCAAGCCTTGATTTGCATAAAAAACGCAAATGTTATGAGAAACAGACTAAAAATTAGAGGCACAAATATGTACATTCTGTAAAATTTGGACAGTTGAGAGGTATGAAGTAGGTATGTACATATCTACACACACACACACACACACACACACACACACACACACACACACACACACACACACACACACACACATTATGATTTTCTAGAATAAGTTTACCTATATTTCCTACAATTCTAATTTTCATTTCTATCATTCTTTTACTTTCCTGACAAACCCGTATACTTAACATTGCTATCCATATTAACAAAAGCAATACTTCAACAGTCATTTGGTACTAAACAACTGGATCAACTGTTGCGGCAGTCAAGGGCAATAACAATGCCATGGAAGCCATTTCCCCCAGTAATCTTAAATTCAAAGTGGCTGCCTTGTGCCCCAGACAGTTATCATGTACTCGACCCAAACAAGTAAGAGTAACAACAGCTACCCTTTTCAGACCAAACTTCTCATCCAGTTACTAAATGCAGAACTAAGCAAATAAGAGTAACAAAGCAATCTTTTTTTTCACATCCACCGAAGATTACATAGCAGAGCCATTTCGTTACAAACAAAAATGCCCATCTACTAAGTTTATTAGGAAACAAATGAGACTGACCTGAATAACAGTCCATCCCCCCACACATTCTTCACTTTCTGAAGATAAACTTGACTTAATGAGTTAAACTAACAGTTACAATGCCAATTTCTTCTAATACTCTGTCCTATCAGCCGATTACTCAACAGCATACTAATAATGGATAATTACTGCCCCATGGGCAATTCCATCCATAAGTACCTACATCACAAATATAAACAACTATAACAGTTCTAATCAAAACAAAATGTTACTACCTATAAGGAAAATGAGGTGTGCAGACCCCATTCAAACTCAGCTCACTGAAGTAGAACCCCCACAGTACATGTGTTTCATCTAAAATATCATCATTCTCTTTCGGCTTTTCCCGTTAGGGGTCGCCACAGCGGATCATCTCTTTCCATTTCTTCCTATCCTCTGCATCTTGCTCTGTCACACCAACCGCCTGCATGTCCTCTCTCACCACATCCATAAACCTTATCTTAGGCCTTCCTCTATTCCTCTTACCTGGCAGCTCCATCCTTAGCATCTTTTTCCCAATATACCCATCATCCCTCCTCAGCACATGCCCAAACCAACGCAATCTCGTCTCTCTTGCTTTGTCTCCAAACTGTCCAACATGAGCTGACCCTCTAATATACTGATTCCTAATCCTATCCATCCTAGTCACACCGATTGCAAATCTTAACATCTTTAACTCTGCCACATCCAGCTCTGACTCCTGCCTTTTTGTCAATGCCACTGTCTCCAATCCATATAACATAGCTGGTCTCACTACCCTCTTGTAGACCTTCCCTTTCACTCTTACTGGTACCCGTCTGTCACAAATCACTCCTGACACTCTTCTCCACCCATTCCACCCTGCCTGTACTCTCTTCTTCACCTCTCTTCCACATTCACCATTACTCTGAACTGTTGATCCCAAGTACTTAAACTCGTCCACCTTTACCACCTCTACTCCCTGCATCCTCACCATTCCTCTACCCTCCCTCTCATTTACACACATATATTCTGTCTTAGCCCTGCTGACCCTCATTCCTCTGCTCTCTAGAGTATATCTTCACCTCTCCAGAGTCTCCTCAACCTGATTCCTACTCTCACTACAGATCACAATGTCATCTGCAAACATCATAGTCCACCGGGCCTCCTGTCTGATCTCATCTGTCAACCTGTCCATCACCACTGCAAATAAGAAAGGACTCAGAGCTGATCCTTGATGTAATCCCACCTCCACCTTAAACGGATCTGTCACTCCCACTGCAGTCCTCACCACTGTCACACTACTCTCGTACATATCCTGTACCACTCTTACGTACTTCTCTGCCACTCCCGACTTCCTCATACAATACCACAACTCTTCTCTAGGCACCCTGTCATATGCTTTCTCCAAGTCTACAAAGACACAATGCAACTCCTTCTGACCTTCTCTGTATTTCTCCAACAACACTCTCAGAGCAAACATTGCATCTGTAGTGCTCTTTCCTGGCATGAAACCATACTGCTGATCACTAATCATCACCTCCCTTCTTAACCTTGCTTCCACTACTCTTTCCCATAACTTCAAGCTGTGACTAATCAGTTTTATCCCTCTGTAGTTACTGCAGCTCTGCACATCACCCTTATTCTTAAAGATAGGTACCAAAACACTTTTTCTCCACTCCTCAGGCATCCTCTGACTTTCCAAAATTTCATTAAACAATCTAGTTAGAAATTCCACTGCCATTTCTCCTAAGCACCTCCATGCTTCCATTGGTATGTCATCTGGGCCAACAGCCTTTCCATTCTTCATCCTCTTCATAGCTGCCCTTACTTCCTCCTTGCTAATCTGTTTCACTTCCTGATTCGCTATCCCCACATCATCCAACCTTCTCTCTCTCTCATTCTCTTCATTCATCAGCCTCTCAAAATACTCTTTCCATCTACTCAACACACTCTCCTCTCTTGTGAGTACCTTTCCCTCACTATCCTTTATCACCCTTACATGCTGCACATCTTTCCAGCTCTGTCCCTCTGTCTAGCTAATCGGTACAGGTCCTTTTCTCCCTCTTTAGTGTCCAATCTCTCGTACAACTCTCCATATGCCCTATCCTTAGCTTTCGCCACCTCTCTCTTTGCCATGCGCCTCATCTCCTTATACTCATGTCTACTTTCTTCATCTCCTTGACAATCCCACTTCTTCTTCGCCAGCCTCTTCCTCTGTATACTCTCCTGTACTTCCTCATTCCACCACCAGGTCTCCTTGTCCTCCTTCCTCTGTCCAGATGTCACACCAAGCACCTTTCTAGCAGTCACCCTTACTAGTTCTGCTGTAGTTACCCAGCTATTCGGTAACTCTCCACTGCCTCCCAGTGCCTGTCTTAACTCTTCCCTAAACTCCACTTCACAATCACCCTTTTTTAACTTCCACCATTTAATCCTTGGCACAGCTTTCACACTCCTCCTCCTCTTCTTGATCACCAACGTCATTCTACATACCACCATTCTATGCTGCTTAACTACACTTTCCCCTGCCACCACTTTACTGTTTCATCTAACATATAAGATCAACAAAAAGTGGATAAAAAGAAAATAAAACATTTAAGAAGGAGAAGCCAACAGTCATTCAGCATCTGTGTCACATATAAATGCCAGTACATAAGCAAAATTAAGAAAAGTCAAATTAAAACCTTTGGGTTTAATGAAAATGTGGAACTGCATTAGTCATTCTCTACTACGACGTACTGTAAACAGTTTCTTTTTTAACCAAAAATAAATGAATAAAAAGCTGCAGTGCAGCCACCTTTTTTCAAGTTGTATCCACTGGATGGGCAAGGTTCACTGCTGCCTTGTCAAGCTGTAATACAAACATAAAATAAAGACTCCCTTCAGTGGGGAGGCTTGGTAAGAACTCTGTGGCTACTCATCATAACATCTGTCTTTTTAATCTCACGAACACATACATAAGTCACACACACACACACACACACACACACACACACACACACACACACACACACACACACACACACACACACACACCTACCTTTTCTCTCTTCAAACAGCCACACACTCATACACACACCTTCTTTCTTACAGTAGCACACACACTTTGAATGGCTAGTTTAAATTGCTTAAACACACACATTCTCTGTCATACAGAGAATAGGGTTGCCACCTTTTAAGCGGGCCAAAGTGCGACATGGGGGTGTGGCCAATATGACATTGGTCACACCCTCTACCATGACATCACCACAGGAGTGGTGAAGGAGATGCTGTTATGGGTATAATGGATGGCTGCTGGAGTGGCTAGCTAGCTGGCTAGCTGGCTGCTGGAGTGGCTGGTTGGCTGGCTGCTGGAGTGGCTAGCTGGCTCGCTGCTGGAGTGGCCAGCTGACTGGCTGGCTGGCTGCTAGAGTGGCTAGCTGGTTGGTGAAAGTAGCAGCTAGAGGAATGAATGACTGGATGGATGGTTTGATGGATGGATGGCTGAATGAATGGATGCCTGACTGGATGGATGGCTGGCTGCATGAATGGATGGCTGGCTGCATGAATGGATGGATGGCTGTCTGGCTGCATGAATGGATGGATGGCTGGATGGATGGCTTGCTGCATGAATGGATGGCTGGCTGCGTGAATGAATGGATGGCTGGCTGCATGAATGAATGGATGGCTGGCTGGTTGGCTGGCTGGATGAATGAATGGCTGGATGGCTGGCTAGCTGGCTGGCTAGCTGGATGGATGGATGGCTGGATAGATGGCTGGCTGGCTGGCTGGCTGGCTGGCTGGCTAGCTGGCTGGCTGGATGGATGGCTGGCTGGATGGCTGGATGGATGGATGGATGGCTGGCTGGATGGCTCGTTAGAAAAAAAAAAACAAATCTCGGTTGTTTTGTTTGCGGCTGTAGAAGCGCTTAAAGCAAAGTGCTCCTACAGCCCCGATCTTTGCAGGGCTCTTCCTGCCCCAATCCCCACCCCTTTCATGAATTGCAGCCAATTACTGCACGAATTAAAGAAACCAGACCTAACAGGCAGCAGCTTTACTTGCAGGTCCAGGTTGGTGACGTAACTGAATTGCTGTGGAAAAGCCAGAAGTAATTGCAGCTTTTCCACGGCAATTCAGTGCGATTGAAAAACGGGACTTTTCAAGTCCCAATACTTTGCACAGCAGGCAACGAGATGAGGCAGCTCAACCCATGAGTGTCCCACTGACAACGGGATGGATGGCAACCCATACAGAGAAACAAACTGCCAGTTTAGCTAACACACATATGTTTACACTCATACACTCACTCTCACTTACCTTGGCGAGGCTAGTTTAAATTCCACTGTAAGTGCAGACTGAGTTTACATCTGCTTTGGTGTGCGTGCATGTAAAAGCATGCATGGTCTTCCTTAAAGGAGAAGACACCATGCATCAGCATAAAAATGAAAATAAAAATGAAAACAAAATCAGGATTTAAATGGATCAGTTGGGAATTTGTGGGGCCCTATTATTTTAAGCTCAAAACTGGGAAATACCAAGGAATTTGGTACACTTGTGAGGTATGTGTGAGTGATTCATTGGTTAGTATGAGTGACACATTGGATCAGTCAGTGTCTCTGATGGAACATCTGCTGGGGAAGGGCTGACATCCACATATCCATACATCCATAACATCCTGTGGCATTAGCCGACATGGCCATGCCAGATCATGCCGCCATGCTGGCAATGGTTCCACACTCTTTCAGTGATTGTAATGTCCACACACAGGCATGGTAGGGGATGGGGTCATGGTCCTGGAGTCTTGAAAACAGGTGGTTGAGTAGACATCACTCTCATTTGGGTATCACCACCACCATAAACTGGGGATGTGGAAGTGGCAGTGCAACTACTGGCAGAGGCAGTTCACATGGTCGGGAGCAACGACACTAAACTGACAACTCTGCCATGCATGGCTCACTCCTGTCCCACAGGAAAGGCTATAGTGATAGCACAGAGTCTGACTGTGTTCATGCAGACAGAGGCAGACATTTCACATAAACTGCCCATACTGAACCACACACATGTAATATAGGAAAACCTTAATGTTGTTTGGGATACATTTCCTGTTATAGTGGAGATATTTCATACTTTAATGAATGTTCTGTTTCTTACTCACACACACTCTCACTACTTTGATGTCTGCCTTGGTCTACTTCCCCATTCAAATGCTCAAATGATGATGACTGTGCCATGGACTTTGTTCATTTGAATTGCATATATGTCTGATGCACAAAGTGGATAGGTTAGAAACTGATAGTGTGCAGGTGATTTATCTTCTTACACATTTATTTACATAATACAGTTCCCACACTTACCTTGACATTACTGCAGTTATGAGTCATGTTTTGGGGCTATCTCTGTCTGATGCTATCTGTACATAGACATTACATGGGCAAATAAAGTTTGTGGACATCATATGGCATAACTTTTAATATTTATATGTGCTTAAGTTATTATGTATATTCCTTTGCTTGTTATCATTTGCCTCTTAGTTGCTAAATGTATGTGCTAAACATTGAGTCTTAGGTGGCAAGTATGTCTGCTGTCCTTCGCTTCTTAGCTAGGGCAAGGGCATATTGTGCATGCCTACGTCTGTCAGCTACCTCTGTAGCAGGATGTTCTCTCTCAGAATCCTTGTCTGTATATACTGGAGGCGCTGCCTCTGCCTGTGGTTCAGAAATGTGTGGTTCTGGCCCTTGCTGTCCCTGTTGCAGCTGTTTCCTCAAGATGATATTGTGCAACATGGCACAGACTGTGAGAATTTCTGCACAGGTGCCTGAGTCATACTGCAGGGCACCCCCTTATGTGCCTGGACAGCAGAACCATGACTTCAGCATGCCAAATACACACTCTGTGATGTTTCTAGCTTGAGCATAAGAATTGTTGTATCCTTCCTCTGTGGGTGTGTGTTCATTTCTGATCATGTCATGAGCCACAGTTCCAATGCATAACTTGCATCATCCAGTAAATGGCCTTGTGGAGCATCACCCTTAGCAACTCTTGTGTAAAGCTAAGAGGTGTGCTATATGTGTGACATGACAACTGCCTGGATTGCCTGCACAGACAATAAGGATGATCCCTCAGGCATTACAGACAACCTAGATGATGACTGATTGTAACCCCTTCTTGTTGATATGTGTCCTTCTCTGTTCACCAGGTGGTGCAGTCTGTGGTCTCCAAAATTTCACGGAAGTGTGCTACAACATAAAATTCCTGCTTTGTTCTTGCTCTCTCCTCTGGTGTGCATGGAAAATAGATGTACTCTCTTGCATGTTGTAGCATGGCATTAATACATTGGTGCAATATTCTGGAGACTGAGGCCTGTGACACCCTTAGTATATTTCCTGTGGGTCTCTGGAATGTACCAGTAGCTAACATCATTAATGCTGCACATACTTTAGTTTCCACTGGTTTAGGTTCTCCTTGATTTCCCCTGGGACTGTGGTGGGGGTGGCAGAGGTTGCAGAATCCCTGTAGTGTTTCCCTATCAACCCTGTATTGCTCTACTATTTCAATATCATCCAGTCCATGATATATTAAATGAAGTCTGAACACCCTTCTTCTCCTTCGATGAGGTCTATTAGCAGCAGCAGCATAGATTTGTTCCTATTGCACACACATGTGCAAGAGAGCAGCTGCAGCCCCTAAAACTGCTTTTTTTCCCTGTGTGATGGTGGTTGCATTCCAATAGGTTTTGGACTTCATGGCAAAGGGCTACACCATCTTTACCTGGTTACTTTATAGCTTCCCGAATGGCTCCACCATCCTGGATTGGTTAATTAGCAAGTAATTCAGCTGCTAATGCTTTCATTAGTATACTTTCATTAGTGTACTCTGCTGTTATCTTTGTTTGGTAGCTCCACACGTTTAATGAATACAAAATAGTGTGTTATCATCTGCACATTGCACCATGACATGTGCAGAATAGTAATATGGAAATTAGCCATTCACGAAACTGACCCTATGTTTACACTTCTTTACATATGCAGCCATAAACATTTAATGCCAACAATGATTACCATTCAATATCAGGTTATCATATTGTGCTGCAAAGTAAGCTTCAAATTAGAAAAAAAAATCATATTTGAGTCTTTATCATTAAGGAGGTTAGGGTTTAACCCCCAATTAGAGCAAGACCAGATACTAACATCAAGTATATGGTATAGTGATCAGAAAATGTTCAGGATTCTTGCAAATATTCAAACTGATATTTGCATAATGATTTGGAAATGAGAAAAACAAAATCAATCCTTGGCCAAGATTTGTAAGAAATAGAAAACATGTTTAATTCTTATAGGTTCATATGTGTTTACTAGGCTAACGACCATAAGGGCCTTTTTAAGTCTAGCCATGCATCCCAGATTTCTGATAAGTTCTGATATGCTTGATAAGTGTAAGCATGGGCCTGGGAGATGAACCATTTACAGGTTACCTGTTTGCAGCAGAGACATAGGTGCCAAACCAGGGATGAATTTCTGGTTTCCTATCCAGTTGTCCAAACTGCACTTGAATTGGGATAGGGAGGAGCTCTGCTTCACATGGATGGGGAGCCTGTTCCATAGACAGGGTAGTCACTGGGATACATAAATATGTCTCCAGCAGGTCCTATTGATATCACAGGGATGGTTTAAATCTTTAGAATGGGTAATTCTGGTGCTGTTTGTTTTGTGGATATGCAAGAGGCCCATTGGAGTGGGGTCTGACAATGCCCTGTATGCCAGGAATAGATCCCCTCCCCTAAAAAGCCTGTAGGAGACAGAATACAGGGATAGGGCCTTGAGGCAGTCTGCATAGGACAAATTACTTATGCCCTGTATTATTTTAGTGAGGAACCTCTTTGGATTATCCAGTTGTTGGATATGCCTGGTTGGGTACATACCAAAGGAGGCATTGTACTCAATGATAGGTCTGATGAATGGCGAATACAGTGGAACAGTGACTTTCTTGGACTTAGATGCCATATCTTTGTTTATAAGTTGCACAACATAGAATGATTTCCTCACCACTGTACACGTGATGATCAAAGGCTAGATTACTATCTATATGTGTCCCTAAGTCCCTGACTACTGGGTCAGCTCTAAGGAGTGTGTTGTCAATATGATAGTTACCAGGGATGGATGACTTCTCAAAGGATACTAATATGCATTTCTTGGCATTTAGTTTTAGTCCATTTACACCAGTTATTTGCCTGTGTCAGCCCCTCCTGGAGAACATTTGTGTCAGTGTGAGATTCAATGACAGCTCCTAATTTGCAATCATCTGCAAATTTAGTCAGCCACAGACCACTAACATTGGCCTTGCCTTCTGAGAAGTAAATGCCAAAAAGGAGCGGTCCAAGGACTGATCCCTGAGGGACCTTGTGACTGGTGGACTCCCCATTTCTATCTTCCCGGGTCCTTTCTGTAAGCAAGTTGGCTATTCACTGGGTGACATACTGGTTTGTACCTAACCTCTTGAATTTTGCAACAATGCCCGAGCGGGGTATTGTGTCAAATGCCTTGGCCAAGTTAAGGTAGGCAGTGTGAATAATTTTGCCCTCATCCATTGCTTTGGTGACCTTCTCAAGGAAATCCACCAGGTTGAGAAGGCATGATCTGCCCTTGACGAAATCAAACAGGGTTGGGTCCAGTGTCTGGATGTTTACTACATCTCTATTGATCATCTCCATGATAATTATTTCCATAGCTTTACATATAAGACTAGTGAGACTTATGGGATTGTAGTTTTCAGGGTCTGTAGATGGCCCACCTTTGTGCAGAGGGATGACAGTTGCAGTTATCCATTCATGAGGCACAAAGCTTGTTTGGAGGCTACAGTTAAATAGCAATTCCAGAAGCTCTGACAGGTCATGTTTCATGCTATTTAGAACACATCCTAGGATATTATTTGAGCCCATTGATGCAGTGTTCTTGGTCTTAGAGAGAGAGCATTAAGGACCTGTTCCCTAGTGATAGTAGGGGGGTTATATTTGATGATATTTCCTGAGGGAAGGTTGAGGGGGAGAGAGGAGTAAAGTTGGAGCTGAATTTATCAGCCAGGAGGTTTGCTTTATCTTCTGGCTCAGTATAGGTGATTCTGTTTACAATGAGCTCTGCACACAATTGTGTATTGCATTTGAGGTTGCGATCATAGCTAAAGAATGCTTTGTGGTTGTCATTGGCCTGGGAGACCAAACTTACCTCAAATTTGGCTTTGGTAGACTTTATTTGTACTGTGAGTTGTTTGTTCAGTTTGAGGAGAGTGCTTTTATCCTGCTGGGTGCTGCACCTCCTAATTTCTGCCATGATTTTCTTCCTCCTGTTATACATCTGATTGATTTTGTGATTCCACCAGAGTGGTTTATGTTTTGAGTTAGTTCTGTACTTCTTCCTGGTGGGTACAGCTGCCTCTATGCGGCTATTAACATGCTTGTACAAGGTTTCTATGAACAGTTCTGCATAGTCAGAAGTGTTCTCAGGGTTTATTGGGGCTTGAAATTTTGCCAGGTTCTCACTTAATCGCAGGAGGTTAGCCTTACAATAGTTCCTGAATATTCCCGGTTTAGCTGGGGGTCCAGGTTTTATTTTTACTTCAAAGGAGACCATTTTCTGGTCTGACATTACTAGGGAAGGCATTACAGTAGGGGGTGTGCAGCAGTCTCCCATATTAGTGAGGACCATGTCCACTGTGGTTGCACCAGAAGGATGCACAAGGGTGAAGAAGACCCTGAACATTGATAGAATTATACAGCTGTAAATTCTCACTACTATTATGTAGTGCTAAAGCCCCCATTTTATCCAAGTTTGATCCTAAGGTAAGGTCACAGTCACTCCCAAGAAGTACAGCATTATTTTTAAAGGAAAAATACTGTAGAAAGGTATTTTAAAAAGTTAGATCAGAACACGGTGCATATATTTATGACAAAATCGCAGGCTGAGCTAGTAAAAAACTATTTCATT